>NC_051210.1:45627949-45789007 GCF_015220075.1 Falco rusticolus | reverse complement strand
GCTGTGTAATGGAACATATTTAAGCTTAAAGTTGTTAATTTTATTTCTCTTGGAAGAGTAGGACCTAGTCTAAACTTACTATTTCAGAAATGCTCTTTAGGTTCTTGGTTGAAGGGCCTGTTGTACACATGTTCTTGCCAGTTGGTACTCAGTATCAGGTTTCATAAACAATTAAGCAATGTTCATGGTCTTGTTTTGGAAACTCCTTCTAAAGATAGGAATACGGACTTTAAATGGCTGGTGCTAGTACTTCAGAGATTTTTATTGTTCTGTTTAATAAATGTATTGTGAGAGTAGGAACCGCTAATAGTGGAATTAGCATCAAAATGATGCAAAATCAACGTTACTGGAAAAGTGGGGCTCTTCTGGAGTTGGGGGGGGAAATAAGCTGTTATTTGCCAGAACTTTTTAATAGATAAGAAATTGGTCTTGCTTATTCTGCATATCGCTATTAGTGCTCAGAGGATGGTGATAAAGGACTTTTTTGGCTGTGAGAATTTAATTTGGTCATAACCTGCACATGCAGCTCAGTACTCAACAAGTACATTGTTTCTTAGTATTGGTGTGATGATGCTTTCTTCTCTTAAAGGTTCATAACTATGTTATTCAGCAATACAATTGCGCTATTGAATGGTATATTAACATCCATATAACCCTCTTTAAGAATACTGGTATCATTTTTGGGTGCAGGGTGAGCAGACATACTTTAATTCTATAACCCATAATGGATTTTGGTGACATGCCAGCTCCTAATGCAGTTCTTGGTTTTATTTACAGCATTGAAATGACTCAGGAGACAAACCAGACCCCAGGGCCCATGCTGTGTAGTACGGGATGTGGATTTTATGGAAATCCTAGGACAAATGGGATGTGTTCTGTTTGCTACAAAGAGCATCTTCAGCGACAGCAGAACAGTGGTAGAATCAGCCCAATGGGTAAGGTTGTCTGTGGCTTTTTTGTTTTTCTTACTTTTAAAATATACAGAAGATGATGAGGAATCCCAGAACACTTTTCAGGAGAACTTCTGAAAGCTGTGTACTAAAACAATATCAAGAAGGAGAATACTACTTTAAATTACTACAAAGATAAAAATTTAAGTGTAATGTGTACTGCTACACTTGGCATTCAGCCATAACTTGCTTTGCCGGTTAGCCTCTTCTGTTAGCACAGATTTGTGGAATCTTTGTATTTTGGTTGTAAACAGTATAGCCTGTCTTAAAGGAAGAAGTAATATGCAGCAGCAGTGAAGATGGTGTGCAGACAGTTCGTAGCTGTATATGAAACTATTTGACTAGCATATATTCTACAGTTTGTTCATAACTAATTTTTTAAACTCCTGTTACATAGGAACAGCCAGTGGTTCAAACAGTCCTACCTCAGATGCT
Organism: Falco rusticolus; assembly: GCF_015220075.1. Lineage (NCBI taxonomy): Eukaryota > Metazoa > Chordata > Aves > Falconiformes > Falconidae > Falco > Falco rusticolus. The sequence goes on along the minus strand of NC_051210.1, from coordinate 45,787,622 downwards.
GCATCTGTACAGAGAGCAGAGACTAGCTTAAACAACTGTGAAGGTGCTGCTGGGAGCATATCTGAAAAATCAAGGTAAGATGAAGGTATGACTTCGAGGTTTGAGTGAGCTGGAGTGTACTGCAGCCTGAAGGCCTGCAGCAATCCTGCCTTAGTGCAGTGAGTTTCTGCAGAGGAAGAAAGGACGGTCTGTTAGACAGGGGTTTATGAATCTGTGTAAATGAAAACTGATTAAAATATGTGGGGTTGACTGCTACATTTAAAAGAATGTTTCTGATTCATCTGAAGAAACACTTGCTACAGGTTTGCCTGTTTTCTTCTAGAGTAACTAAAATGGAGTAAAAGATGTGTTTTGAAGATAACAGAAGCAGAGGACAGGAACATGTATCAGTAGTAATTGAATAGGTGGCTTATTAATAGATCTGGACAGTTTAAGCTGTTATTATGAATGCAAAACTAATGTAAGTTTTGTGTTTCATTGTACTTAAACAGAAACGTGCCTGTTGCCGCTTTGCCTGTAACGCAGCAAATGACAGAAATGAGCATCTCAAGAGAGGAAAAAGTAACACCAAAAAGTGAGACTGAGCCAGGTATGTTTGGAAAGTAACAGTGGGTTCAACTGTTGGTGTAAGAGAAGCTGATCGTTTGTTTACTTTCTAAGCAGGCATCTCCAGTTGCAGTGTTGGAACCGTTAAGGTGATTAAGTACTTTTTTTGAGTACTCTTCAGAGAATCAAGAAAAAGGATAGTGGCCCGGTAGAGTTTTAAGAGGCATGTTCAATGTTAGTGAAAATACTGTCACCTGTGAGGGTGGTTTTGGTTCCCAAATCTTTCTTTTTTAAGAGTAAGGCACGCTAAAACCGCATTTCAGCAAGGCGTTTGGTTCTGAAGTCAAAATGTTAAGATTTGTGTGTGCTGTTTAGCAGTACAAATCCTGCTGACTCACGACAGTCAGAATGGCTTGTTGCATGTGGAGAATGGAATTCTTCATAAATTACTTTTTACAGAGGAGTGAGGCTGTGGGGGAAGGGAATACTGGTATAAAAATACTAACGAAAGCTGTTTAGGATTCTTGAACTAACTGAGTAATCAGTTGATATCACCAAAGCATTGTTCTGCAGGTGCGGGATACTTGTGGCCTTCATTGCTGGGTTTGAATTGTCAAATGAAAAGTTTTATTCTTGTACTGGAAGTTAGCAGCTGTAGTAGTTAGTGCAAACTGTTTCTTGGAGGGAGGTGAGGAGGGGCAGCTTTCTTATCTACAACCAGTAAGTGAATTCATACCAATTTGTTCAAATGGATGTCTTAGCACACTTATTCCATGCTTATATTCACCCTTTTTAAATTTAACAGTTCTAAAACACAAAAAGCTTATGTTTAGTATGAAGCTGATTTTTAGTGTGAATTCTCTTCACTCAAGTTGAAGATAAATGTATTTTTTCAGTTTTGAAATCAGTGAAATTAAAATTGTAGGAGGTGCTACTCAGCCCTGTATAAAAGTGATTTTTATCTAGGTATATTTTTGCCAGCAAAGGCTGCTTTAACACCTGAATTTAATTGCTCAGTATTTGTACAGAGGATTTCACCATTTACCAGAAGTCCTACAAGACTTACATGATTAGTCAAGATTCTGTGACATGCATTAAAGTACAGTTATACAATATATTAGATTTTCTATTATGTATAGACTGAGAAGATATTTTTGCAGCTATTAACTTCCTGTAACTGATGTCTTCTGAAGAGGTTTTCTGTACATAAATGAGAAATAATTTAGACTTTGCTACAATACCCATCTCGCCATGTTATGAATTCCTACTTGAAATGTGGCAAGCAGGAGAGAGGAACACATGAAATGGTAGTGGTAGAGGTGGTGGTGAAGTAGCAGGTGGCTTTACTCTTACTAGAACTTCCAGTAGGAATTTGTCCTTTTGCCAGGTGTAAAGGACAATCTTCAGTTATTGTTGATCTGTTACGTGTTTTTCAGGTACTGTGGGTCAGCTGTATGACGGGTAGTGTCATACAGCACTATTGATTAGAACGGGGTGAAGGAGAAACAAAAGTAGCATGTATTAATTGTAAATAACCTTGCAGGCTGAAACTAGTAAAAGCTGTCACAAGCTTTTGTAGAGATTGCTGGAAAAACTACCAGAACTTCATTGTTCTGGTAAAAACCTTGTGGAACAAAACTGCCTTCCTGAGTACATACTTGTAAATTTGTGAGACAGCCTCAATGGCAGAGTTCTATTTTAAGTATTATGATTTAAACAGATTGTAGATAGCATAGAATAATGTCTTTATATGCTGTTAGGGTTTGTTGGACTTCTGAACTGTGTAGTGTTAGCTGTAGTCACTGGTACACTGATCTGTCTTGCAGGCAAAAGACTTTTTATAAAAATAGTCATGTCTGGACTAGTTGCATTTTTTCTTCTCTTCCTTTTCCCAGCAGCATTCAATATGTGTTGGTCACCCCTCTCAAGGAGGATTTGAAACAATGGTAAATAATTTACATCACCTCATAACAACAAAGCTAATGCTGTCTATGAGGTGTAATCCTCTAATGCTACAGTTGTGGAGTTGCTAATGAAAACACAGCCTAGTTGTAAGCACAGTCTGACCCTAGAAACTGCACCTCATAACTGTCTATTACCAAGTAACAGATCATGAACAAACAATGTAGTCTTCAAGCAAGGTAGATTGTTCTCCCCTCAATGTCTTCAACAGTATGAAGTCACCTTCTCTTGTGCCAGATTTTCATTGGCAAATCAAATTTTGGATATTTCCCTACAAGCCAAAAAGTTAAAACTAGAACTACATCTGGTGAACTGATCTATTTTTTTAGCAGTCTGTAGCATAGAATTATACTTGCTTGCTGTTAGGATTGAAGCAACTGACTTCAAGGTAGTGAAATTGAGACCAATGAAACTTAGCAGGCTTAATTGTCCTGATTGTTTTGGTTTTTTGTTTTTTTTCACCCTGATTTTTTTTTTTTTTCCCACCCCCTTCACACAGGTTGAGATTGCGGCCTGGATTCTCATTCAGAACAAATCTGGTGCTAATACAATTAATTGTATCTTAACATTTAAAGGAGGAAAGGCATGATGGATATAACTGCTCTGGTTGGCTGTAATTCACATGTCTAATGTGCTGTTTTCTTGTAACTGGTACTTTCTTAGTTCAACTTGTTTATTGCAGTTTTAGAATGGAACAGTGGTGTATATTCAGTGCAGTTGTCTGAACTGCTGGTGAGTCAGAAGTATAAACTTTATGTGCAAACTCATATTCATAAGCAAGCACTATTTACAAAATACTTCTTACAGGATTTTGATAAGGTTCTACACTTAGGGATTGAATTCTAATACAGTCTTGACTGAAGTCAGAATATACCTGTCACAGAAATATGATTCATAGTTGCTTTTTTGCTGTGTTGAGTTGCAGGAATTAAATGCAAGACCTAGCAAACTCCTTTCCTTGTGTTAAGCAATCAGAGCAATCTATCTACCAAGTTGGTGAAGGCATAGTGGAGCCTGTTCCTTACATGAGTGGGTTGGTTTTTTAGCAGTTACTCAAATGGAAATGGAAGATCTGTAGAAGAAAAAGAACTGTATATTAGTAACATAGTTATATAATGATAAAAAATAAACTGTTTTGAAAACAAGTATGTTTAAACAACTATGTTGTTTAAATTTATAGGATATTTCCAGCATTTTCTTGCACTTTTGTAGGTCATTACCTTGCTGAATGCTCAGCTTCTGATCAGGTGTTTCCAGACTTAATTGATATCAACATGTGTATCAGACTTGGAGTTTTGTTTGGGGTGTTCTTTCAGGGTTTTTGGTGGTTTGGCTTTTTTTTAAAACCCAGTAATAGCTCTGTTTTAGGGAGTGGTATAATTAGCTATCATTTTTGTGAAGCCACAGCTGCAGAGCATGACTGCTTATAAAGAAAGTGAACCAGAAATTGAACTGATTATGGTATTGTGTAATCTACAATTTTAAAAATACCTAAATACTGAACTCTATAATTCCATTCATGTTTTAGCTTACCCTTCCTGTTTCTGAGTAAATCGGCTTCAGAAGACTGCATGCAATGGTGGTTGGCTCACGTGTCTCTTGGATTTCTACCAAACCAATATGATTAGAGTTATTTTACAACAGTCCTGCATTCAGGTTGAGACCCTGTTATGGGTTACCCTTGCTTATATTGTAGATAAACCAGTGTGTTGCAAGTAGTACTGTGAGTAAGACGCCAAGTAAACAGCTAGCTTTGAGATATGGTAGACTGAAGATGATATTTGTTAATCTTGTTGCAATGAGTGCCTTGTTAATCTGACTTATTTTCACGCATGACTATAGTACTTTAGGCATGTTGCTATGTATAGACAGTTCATTTGTGGCTGTTGGTAAAATTGTCTGATAAAACAATTCTGTCTTGTGTTGGAAATAATAATTTCATCTTCACGTTCCCCATGTCTGCTGTAGCTTCACCCTGGATTGAAACAATTCTGAAAGGGATCCATTAGTCTCTCCTAAGCCCTGAAGCTGTTCACCTTGCTTCAGGTGTCTGGGGACCCAACTGTTGGTTCTGTCATTGTTGGTGATAGGGCACTGTTACTTTAACAGTGGTATGCCACAGACATCAAGTCTTCATGGTGACCAAATAAACCATGTTTCTGTGATACTGAAACTGGGGTATCTTTACATTGTATTAATGTAGCGGTAAAGATACTCAATACTTTATTTAGTTGGGCATGTGGGAGATAGGTTGCATGCTGCCAAACGTTTCTATTCACTTTCTATGTTATGAAATAAAACATGATGGGAGCTTATTCTGCAGCCTTTTGTCATGGGCATCTGGGTCAACATAGCAATTGTAGTTCACAAAGAATAAAGTTTTTATGCTCAGGAAGCCTGGTAAAGCATAATAAAATTTTAACCTGGAAAGATGGACAGTATTTATGTACAAGTCCATTTTGTTAATATGCAATGTAAGGATTGCAGTTTCTAGTACAGCTTTCTGCTCCATTTCTGCAGAAGTGCAGTCTAATGTCTTTCTGATTACTTTTGACTTTACCTCTTTTGTTCTTGTTGTAATTTAATCTCGTTCTTAATTTTTCCAGTTCTTCCATGGTGGGATTTGGGCTTAGCTTCAAGTCAGAATGCTTAAATCAGTTTTCCTTATGCTTTCAAGACTTTGCTCCACTGGTGTGCTTACCACTTATAGTACAGTGAAAGTCATGCAGTTTAAGCTGTTGGGATCTTGTTTTGGTTAATTTTTATTTAGTCAGAGAAGCTTTAAAAAACTCATTGGTGTTACTTTGGTAGCCCTTTGTGGTCGCACTTTGATATAGGGAGGGTTAAAAAGTTTGCTTTATTTTCATCATGTTTTGTTCAACTGAAACAGGATTCATACCTTTCCAGTGTGAAATTTGAGGGGAAAATACTTACGGTAGGCATGCTCTTTTGCAGCAGCTCAACTGGTTTATGTAAGAAAAACTAATGTCAGTTTTGAAAAGCCTGTTCTTAAAGTGGTTTGTAATTTTGAATGGCTGTCCCACATGGTCACTGTGATTTAATACTTTGGGACTGAAGAAGAACTTTGTTCTCCAGTGTCCAAGACCTTTCTGTGTATGTGTTGAATAGCTTTCATGCTGTGGCATGTGGCTAACTTTTTTCATCAGTGGCCTTGCTGTTCCCACATGCCTTTTGTAAAGATGCATCTTATCTCAGACTGCACGTGAAGTTTTCCCAAATTCATGATGTATTGCCTATATTTATGGCTTTTTTTTTTTTTCAGGTACCCAATACTAGGTTTTTATTAGTCTTTGTTATCCTAGCAGATCAGTGAGTCTTCCTTGGGCATCATGGAAATGCATCTTACAGTGCCTACAGATAAAAACTTAAGACCAAAACAATAGTTAAAGGCCTGCTCAGCCCGGAAAATCTCTTGCTCCTATGTTTTTCAGCCTTGTAAAAGGAGAACTGGTTTGATAAAACTCAAGTGAAGTAAACCTGATTGGGTAACCTCTTGAGCTGAGTGTTGGGAAGGGAAATAACCAAGGTGATGGAGAGAGGTATTTGCCAACAGGAACTCTGATAAAAGGGATGAAACCTGTTTTAGTGGTGAAGGGTTTGCTTCATCTGAAAGTTGTTACTGAGGAAGCAGGTCTACAGTTACCTGTAACGGTTATTTTCCAATGTTTAGCATTTTTTTCAGCCACTTGTTCCATGATGATCATACAGCAGTCATTCAGAGACTTGGCCTAATGATTAACGCTGTGATGTCTGGCATAAAATGAGTTTCCTATATTGAGGACTGGAACTGTACTTGCCCAGTTGGATTTGACTTACGTGCTAAAGGAACCCTTTTATGACAAGCAGTTCTCAGGATAGCGTTTGATGAATTTATATTTGCTGCTGATGTCATGCCAGAACAACTACAGTTTATGGTATTTTTCATCTTTCAGGTTGATGAAAAGGGATTTTTCTCACAGAGCTTTAAGTGAGAGGCAGGATAGGCAGCTTTGCCTCTGTCCTAGCTATTACTCAGAAGCACTTTTTTGAAGGTTTGACAAGATAAAAATGCATCATCAAGCTAAACTGGTGTAAAAGAATAGTAGAGTTCTGTATTCATGGGAAGTAATAAGTTGAACATCTTATTTGGTTTTAGGGGGCTGTGCCCCATCTTGTCTTGGGACCTTTGAGTGCCTATTAACTCGTTGTGTTCTGCTTTTCCTTGGAATATGTTTTAGTGGTGAGGGAAGGATCCTGTTTATCATCCCTTTCAGGAAATGTGCTGCTATAGTTTCTTAAGATACTTTTTGTCATGTTCCAGTTCCTGGCTGGGCTGCCAGTTGTCACAGCTTCTTCATGCAGAGGAGAAAGTATATCTGTAGTAGTTGGTAACATTTTCCCTTAAATGGATTTGTTTTCAGTGTCTTTGTTTTGTGGTAGTGATCTACTAGGCTATCTCTGCTTTGGTGATTCCAGGGAAGTTGCTGTTTCCAGTTTTCCTTCCCTGTGGGCGTGATAGGCAGTGATAAAGGTTGCTCCTCTTTTCATTTTCTCTTGGTGTGTATTGTGAATGACTTACGCATTTTCTTTTACATCTGATTGAAACAGAATGCATGCTCCCAGGGCTCATATTTGTAAGCTGGTTCTGATGCAGATGAAACTTCCCTTGACTACCTATACACCACTTGCAAAGTGTGTGAGCATTTCTGGTTCCTCTGTTTAATCTGCCATGTTTTAGGATTATAACTTCATTTTAAAACAAATTAGCAATATAGCAAATCTAAAAGGAGTTTGACCATGCTTTTTGTGAGGTGTTTAGTGATTACTTTCAAGGCCGTAGCTAGTGGCTGTTAGCCAAGGTGCATAGTATCCAGCAGGCTTATGCTCTTTGTGATGTCACTGGTCTTAACCTGTTTTTTAGTCACAGGCTCTCAAACTGGTTAATTGATACCAAACACTGCTTTCCTTGAGATTTAAACACAAGTTCAGAGGATTGTATCAATTCATCTAGAATGTTACTCAAGCCAAATTTTTTTCTCAAAGCAAAGCAGCAGAAATTACTCCAAGAAGTAGCAATAGCATCAGTGATCATGGTGCTAGTGCTGTAATAATAGTTCTATCACTCAGACCTGGCAGAAGAGCACTGAGACTGAATTTCCAAAACTTTAAGGAAAAGATCTATGCCAGGTGACAGAAATTAAAGTGAAGTGATGAATGGCCTTGGTTATTTGTTAGGACTGTTGCTATAATGTATAAGAAAATATTAGCAGCCATTGTTTTACTGCATGAAATTTTTTAAGCGCTGAAGATTCCTTATTACCTCTGAGAGCTTGTCACTTTTAAATCTTGTTTAGATTATGAAGTCCTCATTGGAGGCTGTCTTATACAGTGAATTGTGAGGCTTTTTAGGTTAGTGGTAATAGTGAGCTGGGTGTTTAGAGTACCTGTGAACATGGTAATGCAAACACAATTTTAAAAAACGAGTATAAAGGGTAAACAGAAAACCAATCAATATAACTGTTTCTTCAAGTCAGGGGAAAAAAAAATCCACTTTTCACAGGATACAACATTTACTGATCCAAAAGCATCTCAACTAACAAATCCTATTTGTGTGTGTAGAGTTTATTACAAATAAGTCCTTAAAGCCTACATATGCTACCTATTCTGTAATGTGTTCTATAGTTTGTTCTATTTTAGAACAATAGGTGTCATACAGCTGGGAGTGTTCAGGAAAAATGTACCAGGAGCAGGTGTTAAGTTGTGTACAAAACCAACTCAGCTTTCCTCTGTACTAGTTTGGATATAAAGATGACATTTTAAAAGTTTCATGGAAAAAAAAAAAAAGTACTTTTTTAACAATCAGATTCACAGAAGGGCAAACCTTTATCCTGCAGAGAACTTAAATCAAAGCTGACTCATTTTGTCTGCAGGTATTCATAACAGAGGCAGTTGAGGAATGACTTATTTTGAAGCTGAATGTAGTACAATAATACAGATAGTCAGTGTGAATCTGCACTTGATTCTTTAAATTACTGGAAGTGTCAAAAACATGAGAAATCTTTAAACTGTGCGTGTCTTGTAGCTGTGTTCTGGATCTGTCACAGAATCAGTGGCTTGTTAGCTGCTGTCCTTGTGAACTATTTTAGGCATCTTGACTTCACAAGTGTACTGGCAGAGTAATCCTTCTAAAATATGTTCCTATTAGTTATGCTCTCTACAGGTATCCCCTCTGTTCAACAACTTTAGCCCTGACAATACTGTTATTGTTTTATATTAAATCTTACTTGATCACATGATTTTTTTAAAAATATTAAATGTGTGCTTAGAATTTCTGGAGTGCCTTCCAAATCCTTAATGCCTGTATGCGCCTGTACAGGTGTAACAAGTGCCTTGTATTTTCTAGCTGGTGGGACTGTGGGGAAGATCTGATTTGTTTTGTGTAGAGCCAAAAGGGAAGAACAGAGTACCTGGAAATCCCTATTCCTGATTTACATTTTCATAGACTTGCCTATGTAGTCCTCTGGAAAACAAACATCAGGGTCTTTAGTAGAGGTATTTAATACACAAGAAATACATGCATGCTACTGAATAGCTAGTGAAGTCAAGAACAGGAAATTTAACCTTTACTTGCTTTACTTGCTTCAACAGTTGTTACTCAACCAAGCCCATCAGTTTCTCAGCCTAGTACTTCCCAGGATGAAGAGAGAGCCCCTGAGCTGCCCAAACCAAAGAAGAACAGATGTTTCATGTGCAGAAAGAAGGTTGGCCTTACAGGTATGAGAACACCTGTCAATTTTGAACACATTGGTATGATTAGTTGCCTCTTGCTAGATTAAACTTGGTGAAATGTCTCTACCGTTAAATTTAATTTGCTTCTTCAGGATCCCAACAAATTAGTACAGCTGTTCATCTTTCTTACTCTGTATGTCAGAGTACATGAACATACCCTGCTTGTAGTGACTAAGCCCCTAATTTACAACTTATATATGAAGCTTCCTATTGATGTTGCTGCTTTTTCTATCTACAGGATTTGACTGCCGATGTGGAAACTTATTTTGTGGACTTCATCGTTATTCTGACAAGCATAACTGCCCATATGATTACAAAGCAGAAGCTGCAGCAAAAATCAGGAAAGAGAACCCAGTTGTGGTGGCTGAAAAAATCCAGAGAATATAAATTAACCTGCTTGTGAAAAGACTGACTTTGTTTTGTTCTTAATACATCCTAGGAAAACATGAAAGAGCAGGTGCATGGCCATTTTCCTTTGTTCTTCAAAGTTTCACTTTCAGCCTTGTCTGTCTTAATGATATTTCAGGATGTTTGGGTGTTTCTTACAGGCAGAACTGGGTAGATAACAGCCCTTGAAAATATATATGCTCTCCCCAGGATATAATTGGATGGTTAGAAACTTGCACAGGGGACAGACCCTCTAGTTAACATGTGCCAAACAGATATATGCTATCTGCACGTTTGCAGCATATCTACTGTTTGAAGTGTATTTGAAGTATATCATCTTTGGCTAGTGTTACGTGCCTGTTTTGAAGAAGGGTATGTCAAAAAGGTTGGTAGTCTAATTCTATCATTTAAAATCTCATTCTCATTTTAGTTTTCACACTCCATTGTTTTTCAGCAGAATGTAAGCTATGTAGAGGGGTCCACCATGCCAGTAAGATCAGTGTTGGTGCCATATTTTAGAAAGTCACTTTTCCATTTTTCTCAGTATAATTGATAAAATCAGATAAGTATAAAGGGAAAGCTATTTCATAGGTTCCCAAAGGAAATGTGAACTGGCCTGCAACAGTTGTTAGCTTTTTCTTGTATAGTTAGAAATGTTACATAGCACAAGCTTGACAGGTTGACTTACAAAAAAAAGCTATGTAAGTTTAGACATGCCACAGCAACTCTGTCAACTGACATGTGTCTGATGGGTAAGTTCCTGAAGTGTGGTGTCTGCTTACCTTCTGTGTATTCACAGTTCATAAGGGCATAATTTTTTCCTGTTTTCAGTGTAACAGTTGCACCATTCTGCATGGAAAACCATCCCCAACATGGCTGCTGTAGAATTCAGTTGTAGATGGAACCACTCTTGAAGGGTTGTTTTATTACTTTTAATTGTACTTGAGTGTAGAACTGTAGTGTTCTTGGGTGTATTGCATGGGCTGCATTATCTACAGCATTGTACAATAACAACTCTAGAAAAGGCACTATACTTCACTGATGCTTGTCTGGTAATATCACTTCTGTGTTATAATGGAAGGGGGTTTTGTGATGTATGAAACTTGTGTTTATATAAAAACAAGTACAGTTTAGACTAGTGTTGTGGTAATGCCTGTTCTCATCTGTAAATAGTTATGTATGTATACAAGGCGCTACTCCTGAACTTCTGATTTCTATTGCAGTAGTCAGTCATAGTTTTTACTTCATTACTAAAAGCATCTCAGTTTTGCTTCTGACTTCATCCTTCTGAGTTACTAGATCTGTAGACATGTACAGATAGTTCATATTTATGTACTGCACATAATCATGCTACCCAGCATCTATGCTACGTTGTATTATGTAAATAATAAAAGTAATGTACAGAAGGCAATACTTTCTTTGTGATAGTTTATTGGTTTTAGTTATTGCTGTGATCAGAAAGTGGGCTTGTAAAGTTCAAGGTGCAAAGTTAGTATAAAATTCTTATAGATGTTGTCTTTATGCTTAAGCTTGCCTATGTCTTCATTTCTTATTTGGATATACCAACTTCTAAAATAACTTGTGTGAGCAGCTGGAATACAGATAACTACTCGATGGCTTGACAAAAATACCAGCAAACAGCAGCGTGCTTAAAAGGGAGCAAAGGAAGGCACTAGCAACGAACTTCAAAGGCTTTTTCTTTTGCCTACAAAACTTTTTTCCAGTGGATCTGTTACAATAGAACCAGTACACTGGCTTCGCCATTCTGTCCACATCTTCATCAGCAGACCTGGGCAGAGTTATTGTCAGGGTCAGCATCCAAATACGATGTTAAATATGCCAGATTTATCCTTCCCAATAAGAAGGACAGCACATTTTGCCTTGGAGGAAGAAATCTTTACTGCTGGATTATGCATAAAAATTGCTTGTATCAGAAATGGATAATGTGCATCCCACCAGTCAGCTGCCACTCACGTGATATGTTACTACTACAGCTACTATATACATCTCCAATAAGGGAACACAGGTATGCTCTGGGACTTCATTTTCCAGGATGAATTTTATAACTTAATCATGGAATTACTTTAAAGCAGCAAAATTATCATTTTTCTGCCTTCTGTATTGAAGCATAATCACTATTGCACTGCGGCATAATATGCTGTTCACTTTTTTCTTTTGAAGCTGAGAATGCCCTGTAACTGGATATTTGAGGAGAATGTGTCTGGGTTTGATACAGTCATGGCTACAGTGTGTAAGGACAGGTAATAGTACTGATACTGGTAGTTAATGATTATGATGGTCTCATTCTCCCTGTTTTTTCATCTGAACAAAGGCAGTACTTGGGAAGACTTGTTGAAAGAGTTGATCTGGAGGAGTGTGTGGAATGAAAAATTCATCATTGTCCTATAAAATCATGAACTGTATCATGCGTAAATTGCTCACAAGTGGGGTGTGAGCCTGTACTCAAATGTAAGTCTGCAAGCTCCCCTGAGCTTTGTTCTTCTAATAATCTGTATAGTGTCTCTAATCATTCAGGAGCCCTGATTCTGTGGAGGCTCAGGAACACCCAAAGGAGGGGAAGGCTGTTTAAAAAGAGCAGGTATTGACAAAGGAGACAGGGGTAGTATTTATACTTGGGTGCGAACACTGTGGTACGTCTTCCAGGAAAGAAACATGATCAGTTCACATGACACTGATCCTTGTCTAATGTTTGGCTGTTAGACTGAGATGTTTTTAACTTACACATAAACATGCTGTTCTGGGAAGAGTCTTCCTCTGTCCCAAACAAGCATACCAGATGATGGGGACTTTATTTTAGTTAGGGAACAAAAAGGAACATACAAACAAATGTGTAAATAAAAGCGGCTAAAAGCTGTTTGGTAATCTTCAATCTGGGAAATACTTGCCTAGCTAGTGTTGTAACTGCAATACCATGTTCCACAGGATCCTATGCAAACTTACTGACAGCTGTTACTGGAATTTGGAGTACAATGATGAGCTTCCTGTGGTGTTTACAACCTGTTGCTCTAAGGCTGATGAGCTGCCAGATGACTTGGTTGTGGTGCATAAGGATGCCATGGGGTCGAGAAGCCCTGACTGTCTTTCTGATACTTAGCTCTTTGAACACGTGCTTCTGAAAGTTCGTTACTCTGCCATGTGTTTTGGAAGGTCAGTATTCACAAGTGTAAGGCCATGTCTTAGACACTTGCTTGTATTTATCATGTCTCTTAGTCACTCAGAGAATACTTAACAAGGATTTGACTCATGCCTCTTGTCTGAGTCAAAATGCATGTTGGTTTCTTAATACTGTAGAGCTGCTGAGGAATGTAATCTGATGCATATATTTGAAGGAGGAAATGCACAGCAAATAAGGAAATTGGCTTATTTCAGGTATCCAGGTGTGTTAAGTAGCAGTGATTCAGTAAGAAAAGGAACTTTGGTTTCTGTATAGGTGTGTGATTTTGTTGTTGTTGTTTGTATTGGGTTCTAAGCTAGCCAAACAATGAAAATGCATTTTATCACAAATGACTTATTACTGACTCCCTTTTTTTGGAAACGCCCAGAGAAGTTGGACTGTGCTGTTGCCAGAGACCTTTTGTCTCCTGAGTAATACACCTGAAAGTATCTGGATGCCATTAGAATTAATAAGTGATAAACCCAAACAGTTACATGAGGGGAACAGATAGAAAACCTGAGCTGGAAAAATAGTGCAAACTTGTGGAAACATTAAAAAATAGTCCAGGACCAAAGTTCTCTCGATGAGTGCAGTTAGGATTAGTTACCCCCACAGTGAGGTCCATACCTAACAGAGGAAAGTTTGGGTGGTTTGTGGGGTTTTTTTAAGTGCCATTTCACAGCCCTGAATTACCCCTTAATCTACTGTAAACGCTTCAGTAGATTGTAAATTGCCCATTGTAGTAGTAATTTGGTGATGGCCCAAGAATAAACAGGGTTGGGTTTAGGGGTTTGTGGTTTTTGTTGTTTTCTGCTGGACTGAAAAGAATGCAGATACCATTTCTGCTTGAAAGGGGACAACAGCACAACAAGACAAAGAACTGGATTTCTGACAGGTCTAAAGAATTGTATTCAGTGGAAGAAGCAAGTCTTGCTATGTGGGATGCAAGATAGCAGACTACAGGCAGCCTGTGATCAAAATGAAAATAGAGGTGTAGAACTGTTGAAGATGGCAGTATACTTACAAAACACTTGTAGCTCGACTGCTGATTTGTTACTTTGACTGTTACTTTGACTCAACTTAAGTAAGGTATCTGTATCTTTACCTCCTTGTAGTCCTAGCCTTTTTGTCCCTGCCTACAACCACTCACAGCATTTATTCCCAGGTAGCAATAAGCCTTGTTATCATAAACTGAGGTTTACTCAATAGGGAGAGAAAACAAAATTAATAGGACAACTATATCTACTTTTGCACCTGAGTACATGGATGCAGGCTAGACTATATTGTGTTATTGGTCCTGGCATAATAAGGCAGGTTAAGTCTTGCACTTAACTAACCACATGGGTCAAGTGTCTGCCTCTGCAGGTGTTTCACAGTGAGGTTGTCCATGGCCTTTGCCAAGTGAAGGCATTTCCAAACCCCCCCTTCTCCTTCCAAGGTCCCATTGGGATGCCTTTAATGCTAGATGACTGCCGTTGGAGTGTGGTGCTATTTATACTCCATACAGAGGTGACATTTCTCAGTTATGTTGTTGTGACTATGCAGCAAGTTGTTTTGTTTTTTTTAATTGTTGTGCATGTATTGTAAATATGTGTAGGAAGCATGTGTATATCGAGGAATTCATATATAAAGTGCCTTCATCTTTTTCATTTTTCTTCCAGTTACATGCCATATCTCAAAGGATTTGACTGGACCCAAGTCTGATATTTGCAATGTCATATACTGTGGTTATAAAGTGACCTTCTCTGTATAAGACCAGCATGAATATCAGAGTAAAATGAGCGTCCCTAATGACAAACTGGGGCTGTGTTTGCTAAATGGATCACTAAAGCTGTGTTGCTCATGCAAAATGTCTAAATCCAAGGAAAGAGTTGGTCATTGACTGCATAATAGCCAAATGTACTTGCCTAATTGGACTCGACACCTTAGCTGCCCATGGCTTCGCTTGCTAAGCTACTTTTAAACTTAAAACACGGCTAGATCTGAATTGGTTTTACTGTCCCCCATACCCATAGGCAACCAGCCTCACTGTGATTCGGTTTGCTGTTAGGGGAAAAATCAACAGTTTTAAAATGCTTTGTTTAGGAGTTGTTAGGTTTTTGTGGTCATTTTGGTAGGGCTGTGAGCACTGTTGATGGTAAGTCACTTCTAACCTGGTCTTCCTTGTTCATGTGTTTCTAGGTTCTTCCTATAGCTCCAACAATTCAGTCAATATACATGGAGGCAACATGACTTAAAGGATTAACTGAAGTCATGATTTGGTATGGAGCCCTGCTCGTACCTTTTTTCTTTCAGCTTCATTTTCCCACTGCTACATCATCTTATCACTGATACCTACGGAGATAGGTATCTCTGTCCCTTTATCCAGTGTCTGAAAGGAGTCATTAAATGTTAACCAGGCATATTTAGAGATGATATTTGGACTTTGCTTTTACTGGTTGATTTTTATTTTCAGACTTCATTGACAGTGGTCTTTACATGTACTTCATGTATTTTGTCTTCTGAAAGCGTTTTGGTGGTGGTGATGTACTCGTACAGCTTGTCGGTGTACTTTTTTGTGAGAGGTGTTAGAAGCACAAGGTGCTTGCGGAGCTACTGCATGGCAAACGTGTAGGTGGAAAAATGCTCCCTACACAGCTCAGGCTTTTCATCTTCAGAGACCTACATTTGTCCCTCTCATATTTTTGTCTGATTGGTGATTGTGCAATGTAGTGAGGCAGGATGAAGTCCCACTGTGAATCTTCACTTGTAGTATCACCAAGGTTGTAGCACAGATCTGAGGAAAAGCAATCTAATTCACTGTTCCTCATTCCTGTTTACCTACTTACCACAGTGTACACTTACACTGTTTAAAACCCACCCAGCCTGCCTCATTTTGTGGATGAGGATTTTCCTTGGGTTGACAGCATTCTTACTGTAGATCTGGTTCAAG
The DNA here is from genome assembly GCF_015220075.1 of Falco rusticolus. NCBI lineage: Eukaryota > Metazoa > Chordata > Aves > Falconiformes > Falconidae > Falco > Falco rusticolus. Next base: position 45,771,831 of record NC_051210.1, on the reverse strand, counting down.
CTTACTTTAGTAGGTCAGCAAGAAGTTTGGTATGTGATGACTATTCCCTGAGTTCCCAAGGGAGCCTGTTCAATGGTTTGTACACAGGACCATTTGACTCCCAGAGGAGACCAGGTCAGACCAGGTTTAAACAGGATTAGGCTAAAGTAGATTTTCCTTAGTTGTATTTTAAGTAGCGTGGGATTTATGAGGGGAAAGTAGGTTTATAACCCTGGAAAAATCTTGATCCCTTTCAATCTGGTTACAGTCTTCAAAGTGAGACTGAGCAGTTTTCTTTGATTACTATGCTGGACTTACCTGATGGATAATATCCATATGGGCTTACGTATTTCTACTAGAAGATCACCTTCGGTTTGACCTTGTAGGACCAAAGACTTGGATGTTTTGCTGCCAGTTCAGTCACAACAGTTCACGGAAAGTTCACCAAATAGCAGATTTAGGGTAAGGAGGAGTTAAGGACAGGCCAGAGAGGTAAGACCACCACACATGGATTTGCAAGGGCTGCTGAGGAATTGCCGTTTCAGTCTCCTGTCGAGAGGAATTAGCTGGTAGTTTCAAGTGTGTAGCAGTGATGCAAAGGCTGGCATTTACCACCCATGGCTTCAAGGTGTGCTAGCTGAGTCTGAGCCCTTAACCTGCAGGTTGCAGAAGTGGGTTATTTGCTTTCAAGATAATACTATGCTTACATGTAATCACCTGGCAATAAATAAAAGGACCATCAGTGAGAATAGTTCACTGGTTCCTCAGCAAGACCTTCTAAGCCAGACTTTAGAAATCCTATTATGATAGGAAATGGCCTCAGGGTGCAAGTTAATTTACTCAGGTTTCACCTAAGGAGAAGTTGTTGTGTTTACCAGTTTGTCACCTAGTGAGGGTGAATCACAGGTCAGGACAGAGTCATTCCTCCGTGTGAACTGGTCTTGAGTAAATAGAGGCATTTAGCACTCATCCGCAAATAGCTGCTGGAGGCAGTATTGGTGAATAATAACATTAGGACTTTTACAGCCTTCTTCCTCTTCATTTCCCAGGGTAGTTCACGGTGGCAGGTAAGGGTTGCTGTCCCTTGTGCACAGAGGAAGGACGCAGTACCCCCCCGTACCCCCTCGAAGGTGCGGCTGAGTCCTGCTGGACGCATGGCAGGGTGTTTGCTGTTTGCCTGCAAAGGCTGATATGTAAGAACACAGACTTAAAGCAACAAGGAGCAGATTTGCATTCAGGGTAAGAAAGAGTTAAAACAGAAGTGCTGTTGCAGAGGCAGGCTTGTGTAACCTGCAGAGCAGGAAGAGCATCTCCTGCCCTGAATCCTGCTGGTGAGGAGGAGGGGGTTGCTGTTGCTGACGATTGAGCAGAAGGACCTGACAATGTCACCCCAATTGCTGCAGCATTTGCAGCACAACAGGACCGGTAACGGCCCCTTTAGGGCAGGCAGTGGGTATGAGGAGAATAGAGGTGAATCTTTGATGGGGAAATTTAGGAAAGTTGGTTGTGAAAGACTTATCAGCATAATCTAATAGGACTAGATAAAGGTTCGAGTTGATTGTTACTAGATAATCGTGATGTAGAAAAGTTGATAGAAGGAATAGGGAAGGTGTACAGAAGGTAAAAGAAGAGCTGGGTCGTGCTAAACTGGTAGAGGAGAAGAGGCAGAGACAGAGGAGGAATGTCAGGCAGAAGTGAAAGAGTGAATCCCTTTCCTATGGGATCAGATCACTGTGCATATTGTAGGGAAAGTGGGCACTGGAAGCGAGATTGCCCTAAGCTAAAGAACCTAGTTCTGGTGAACTAGGGACTAGGAAAAATGAGGTGGAATTTTTAGTGAATACAAAACCAACTTATTGGTGTTAAACTCCAGTGAAAAGAATTTGTTACAGTTGTGGGAGCTGCTGGCCACCAGGAAAACATCCTGAAACCTTTAAAGTACAAACTAAGAAAACAATAAGAATCCCAAATTCACCAAAATAATCAATTAACTGAAATCTTGAGCTTATCTTTAATTCAGCAGAAAAGTGGAAAAGAGGATCTCCCTGAAGTAAAAGAAATCTTTAACCAGGTATATCTGGGAATAAATTCCAGGTAAGGCGAAAAATGCTTTACCTGTTACAGTAAAAATGATAAGCAGGAGGCCTGCCTAACTCAGGTAAAACAATATCCCTTGGTCAACTGGGCTGTGGGGGATATTGGCGTAAAAACTAAAATAAAATACACTCTGTAGTAGTTCTACTAATGTGAATCTGTGTGTTTTGCTATGACGGTGACTTGTTATGGGATGCGCAGATGAAACTGCATTGACAACGAAGTACAAGGAATAAGGTTGGTCAAGTAGCTCCTACCATAGTCAAGGGCAAGACTGGGTTGGCCTGTGTTTGCCACCAAGAAGAATCTTGAGCTCCGCTGTTGGCTGCAACCCCGTAGGTGCTGAGCAGTGGGAACATATGCCATGCAAGACCTTGATGTGAGGAATGACCCCCTCTGTTATAAGAGGGTCATCCAGGAAGGAAGAACATAAGATGGCCCATTGAGGCACTGATTTGGAAACTGGAAACCACCTGGCCGACCATGAGGCCAGAAGAGTAGCAGAGGAGGTGGGAAAGGAGGAATTATCCTTAATACCAGACGGTAAAATCCAAACTGTAAGTACAGATCAGGAGCCAAACTATTCTAAAGATCTAAAGCTAATTCAGGACATGAATGGTAAAATAAATAAGTGGACCTATTTGGCAGATGGTCATATAGTGGTACCATCCAATTTAATATGGACCACAGCCCTAACAACATAATAAGACTCACTGGGGAGCTGACACGATATATAAAAGTCTAAATCAAAAATTGATAGGGCGAAACTTGGACACTACAATAAAGCAGGTGGCTCAGAAATGCGAATTGTGTTTACTTAATAATCCCAATGTAACGAATAGAATAAAACTAGGGAACATTAATAGAGGAAATTATCCAGGATAACAGTGGCAAGTTTATTTTTCTGAACTCTTAAGAAAAGGGGGGTACCGATATTTATTAGTTATGACTGATACATTTTCCGGTTGGCCAGAAACTTTCCCTTGTTGAACAAACAAAGCAAGAGAGGTAACAAAGGGATTGTTGAATGAGATTATTCCCTGTTTTGGGGTACCGGCAACAATCTCTTCTGATAGAGGCTCACACTTCTGTGCCAAAATAATACAACCAGTGAGTACAGTATTAGGAATAGATTGGCAATTACATACTCCTTACAGACCTCAAGCAAGTGGGCAAGTGGAAAAAATGAACCATTTAATTAAACGAAAAATAGCAAAAATAGGGCAGGAAACAAATCTAACTTGGCCACAATCTCTCCCTTTAGCATTACTAAGAATCCGAACTAAGCCAAGAACAAAGGAAAAATTAAGCCCTTTCGAAATATTATGGGAGACCGTACCAGTTACAATTTGCTGGAGAAGATCTAAGACAGTTGGGAGAGGGATATTTGTGCAAATATGTGAAGGCCCTCCAGGGACAATTAAAGGTTATAAATAAAGAAATACTGGGAACAAGGGCCAGGGGGTTAGATCAACCAATTCACTCCTTTAAACCTGGTGACTATGTGTATATAAAGACTTTTTCAGGGAAACCTTTAGAAGAAAAGTGGGAAGGACCCTATCAGGTGCTGCTGCTGACCTTCACCGCCCTCAAGATAAGAGAACAACCAGCCTGGATTCACTATTCTTGGATAAAGAAAACTCCTGAGAAATCATGGGCTGTCACCTCAGCAGGACCCATGAAACTACAATTTATTAGATCATAATTATAATAGTAATTTCTGTAATAGTAATTTATTTAATTGTAATAACTTCTAGAAACACAATGGACTGTCAAAAGGATCAGGGATATTTGTGTACAGTTATTCTGATCTTAATTGTAATAACTGTAGAGATTTTAGAAACTGAAACATGGATAAACAATACCCATCTTCAAACACTGCCAAGAATTGTTAATGCCACGAAAGCTAAGGAATGCTGGATATGTACCTCTCTTCCTAAGGGAGGCCTGATAACACCCCTGTATGGGGTGGCCTCCCAAAACTGGAATTATCTAGATGGCAAATGGCCTAACTGGCCAGACTTTTGGAAAAAGCCAGGCAATGGTAAAGGATACTGTCTATATGATGACAAAACATATATGTTGGGTCCTAGATTTGATTTATAAATATTAAACCAAACCACCACAGTCGTTATGAAAAGTGATAATAACTCATTGGAAAGCTCAAACAAGGCAGGAGGAGCATGTCCTGGAAACCCAGGGCAAAATACTTGTTCCCAATCTGATGGATGGAATGATTAAACAAGGCATCCATAAGATATGGAACATGGTGCAGATCCTGGATGAAATTACTACAGACAATTTCTCATGGAGTTTTGAAACTATACGGAACAAACTGACTTCGTGGTTACCTAATTTGGAATGGTTAAAGCATGCTTTTGTTATAATACTTATTGTAATAGTTTTAGGAATAATATGTGTATTACTTCAATGTTTTGTTTGGTGCTGTCAAAGAATGATCATAAGGCATAATGATTTTTTTGAATTTGCAAAAGTTGTTAGAAAAGGGGGGAATGAATAGTGATACTGTACCACTTACCTAAAGGATGACGCACCTATGCTTAAAGTCGGGAGATGTCCAAGAACCCTTATTGCAACATGACGGATGCACAGACTGCTAAGTCCTTGGGTTGGTTATCTTTAGAAGGGACATTTGGTCTTAGATTCCTGTTGTACATGCAACGTGGTGAAGATGAAGACTAAACGTGGCGGCTAAGGAATAGAGTCTGCGTAGAGACAACTCCTCAAGGACATTGTGCAGGCACGTGATATGTAAATGAATTCTCAGAATTGTAATGAATGTGTAAACGATTTCTTGGAAAACTAATGAATAGGTATGAGTAGCTTGTATAAAGGGGGGACTGAAAAGTCCCCTCGGTGTGCATGACTTTGGTGGAGCGATCCCCCATGCACCCAGCGCTGCCGAATAAAGATAACCTCCGCTCGCCTGCATATTGCTGACTGATTCTTCAAATCACTGTCTTTTTATTCTAGTTTGTGCAAAGTGGGAGCTAGGTGGTAATTCACAAAAACTTACCTCTCAACGCAGAGTAAAACACTTCATAGACTTATAACAATCGTTTACTGTTTAGTCACATCTAGTTCTCACTGGTTCTTACAAACCTTGCCTCCATTTTAAAGTACAGCTTTTTTTTTCCCACCTCACATGATGTTCTGTGAGGAGGGGGCTTTTTTAGTAAGGGGCTTTCTTTGTACGAGGGTGGATCTTTTAGTGTGCTAATTAAGACAGTTCACAGTTCAAGTAATTTTCTGTTGGCTCTTATTAACAACTTGGTTCCCCTTGAGCTTTTGTTATGCCCTAGCTTGACATATTCATGGTGTTCATCAGTTCTCCCAACGCCGTGTTTTGTTAACAGTTCTTAACGTCCTGTTTTTTGCAAATTCCTTCTTGTTTTTATTATAGGTATTTACCTATTTTGTCTAAATTTAAACTTAAAATGATAGCCTGGTCTTTTATTAATCACCTATCTGCAAGCTGGTTGACTACAATACCACTGATCACAGAGGGGGATGGTGAGTTACGGTACCAGGAGCAGAGGTGATACCCAACTGCAGAGACCCAACCCATCTTTCAGCAAGAGAAGCACATCATACGTGTCTAAAGCAGCAGTGACAGTGCCAGGCTCCAGACGCAGCTCTCCTTGATTCTTCAAGGGTGTCTCTGCCACATCCCTGCTTATCCTGAGCTCTGGGGTTGCCACAGCTTATCCCTTTCCCAAGGGCAGGGAGGGCCAGGGGACGTGCAGTAGCCCTTTGGCTGAAGGCTGAGCAGGCACTGTGCCAGCCACACCTCCGCTGGGCTGTGCTAGCAAGCAAACACAGATGAAGCCTAGGGGTGATCATTCCTACCTTCCAGCAAACACTGTCCCAAAAATCTTTTACCTGATTCTATGGAGGCTAAAATCCACCCACCCCCTCCTTGATCAGGCTATTGAAAATCTTTAATTGCTGGCGTTGCAGTTCAGTAAACAACTGTGTCACACCCCTGCCAAACAATAAAAGCAGCAATAGGCAAAAATATCCTTACTCGGTTGGGCTTCTGCTCCCAGACCTCAGAAACACTCTTACTCTGCAACTCCTGCAGCAGCTTTTGCTTCTCTCTTTCATTTCATCCCACTCTCCTCCTGGTAGCTCTGGAACAGTCTGAAGCAAACCTGTCTGATTTTCTTAAAGCAGTTTGCATGATTTGAAAAGCTGCTAGGGTGGGTGGGTGTTTTTTTAACTATGTGTGGTAAAAGGTTATGCCAAGAACATCTTTGCAGAGCCTACTAGTACTGGAGAAAGAAAGTCAATATATGCACATCCTCCTTCTGAGTATTCGTATGCTGTTTTGGGCTACAAATAGAGAGCTATTTTTAAAAAAGCTGACACAACGTCTCTATTGATTGCAAGTCCTAAGCAGTCAGAGTAACTTGAACTTTTTTTCTGCTAACTGTGACTTCTTTTAGGGCACGTTTTACTAGCACCAGTTAAGTTGCTGACTTCTGTCTACTTTTTTTAACCAAATACAATTTAGTTAGGTGGAGTACAGGCAAAGGGATTGTATGAAATCCCTGTGTTTTCCCAAACCTAGTCATTGTGGGTTTTTTAAAACTTTGTACAAACACACCTCATCGGTGTGCAGCTCTTTCCTAGATGAAAGCTGGATCTGAAAACCCCTGCACCTCGCTTTCCTACCTTAGTTGTCAGAGTGCCATGTGTAGAGAAGTGAATCCTCGTGTTTTTCAGAGACCAAATGCATGCTTTTGCACTTGTTTTAAAACCTTTTGTTTATGCAGGTTTACAGCCATAAGCATAGTATATGGCTTTTTTGTTTCCTACTCTTTGGGAAGAGCTGTTCTCAGCCCACGAAGGTGGTAACACAACCAGCTTAGAAGTCTCATTCAGTTTAAAATAACCTGTGGCTAACCACAGTCTTTTCTGCATGGCTGCTCCCTGCTGACATGTCCAAAAGTAATTGCTGTGTAGGTTCCACCACTGCACAAAACTTGCTGGATAGAAAGGGTGGCCAGGACAGTAAGGCAAGGTCACCCTGCTGTGGGTTGAGCCCTGACACTACCATTCTGGTGTGAGCGGGTGTCCTGGCTGCCATTCTTCTCAACAGCCTGATCCAGTCTGCCTATGCCCCTTCAGCAGTCCTGGGCTGGCTAGCAGGGCTGTGGGAGTCCTAGCCACACCTGCTGCAGTGCCACCCCAGCCCATTCCGTCTTGTCACAGCAATGCCTCCTCCAGCCATGGCCAGCCTCTCCCTTCAGTGACTTAGTAGCTGAATAATAGCCTTTTTTTTTTTCTGTCCCTCTTGTGTATTTACTAGGAATTTCAATATAAGGAAATTGCATTTAGAAAGAAATTAAAATTAAAGAAACTAACTGGCATCTTAAGGTTTCCCTTTTCTAAGGCTGCATACTAAGAACAAAGCTACTCAATTTGTTTAGCTAAAGAAATCATCAGGCATGCCAGCTACTCCCAGAGCAAGGTTTCAGGGCCAAGTAAATATTTTGAGCAGGTGTGTTTATATTATCTGTGCTGATAGTCCCAATCTGCAGCACCATGAAATCATACAGCTGTGACTGTATCCTGCAGAGTACTGGAGCTCAGAGGTTGGTTCTTCACTTCGAGTGAACCAAAAGGCTGCCTGAAAGGGCAGGGTTATTCCTATGCCACACCACTGCTATGATTCTGGATGTGGAGTTTCAGCAGCATGTGGGTCCCACCAGCTGCCAGGCCCTACCTAGGTGCATGGCAAAGGGCACGAGCATTTATGCCCATCACACCGCCTCTGCTAGTCCTCAGGAAGCTGGAGCAAGCGACTAAAAGATGGAGAAAATGCTTGAAGTCAACAAGGTAGAGCTGAGCCTGCATGGGGGCAGGCCAGCTTCCCCTCCACCAGCACAAGCAGTGTCATAACGCCACACTTGCTGCAGGTGCAGGGGACATTGAATTTCCCCAAGGGATGCTGACCTTGCTTCTGCCTGTGCTTAGAGGCAAGGCACAGATGTGCCACCAAAGCCCACACAAAATCTTGCATGCTGCCACGTGTGTTGCTCCAGCAAGGGAGTGTTGTGTCTTGCATCCCTTTTTTGATTTTTATATTGATGTCTTTCCTTTTAAAGTAATGAAGATAGGGCCTCCACATTAATTTTGCCCATATCTGACATAACTTGTGAGGTTTTACAGTGAAAGTTTTCCTGGCTGCCCATGCAAATTTCAAAAAAATAAGGGAAAAATGCAAGAGAAATTATTTCTTGACAGGGAAAGGGGCTGGGGATAGGGGGTAGGGGGAATGTATTTTTTTCCTGTGTTATGATTTTATACAGGTTTGCAACCAGAAAATCTCCGTCATATTTAGATGAACAGACATGCGAGCAGCTGTAAAAACATTTGTTCTGTTTTTACGATGATATGATAAAATGTTAAAATAGGAGTCTCAAAATCCAGTGTACAAATATTTTAACTTCTGCTGTCATGTTCAACTGCTATTTCAGTTTTGAAAAGGCCATGGTTCCCTAAAGGTGGTGACCCTCTGCACAGCAGATGGACCAAGGGAAGTGCAGAGGGGAGTGTCAGACCTATTTATGCCAGTGAGAGATACCACACAAACCATACTCGTGCTTAATTTTGCCTGATTAGTATGCATCTTTTTGGACAACGGAGGAATCTGCTTATTAAATACCTCTTTGAAATCCATTACCTCAGCCCCTTTATTTTGGAGTTGCACTTGTAGAGATGATCTCAGTGAGTCACCATCTCAGCAAATGCAAAAGACAGTTCAGTGCATTTAGCACTAGTATCACGTATACAATTAATACATCAGAAGCTTACTGAAATAACAGAACCACCCAAAGAAATCATTTAGGTGATATTAGTAACTAGGGTTCAGTGTTCCTTGATGAACAGGCAAGAGTCCCCTTCATAAACATCTTCCCATGCTGTTAATGCTGGAAGTAGCTGGTAAAATTATGCCTGCAAAAAGGTTTCACTGTTCCAAAGCAGCACAAACGTTACAAAGGGGAGCTACATGATGCAGTCTTTCCCTACCTGTCAGAGCAGGTTGCTCAGACCTTGCAAGCAGTGAGTGGTGGCTTGCTTTTCTCTGGAGAGGGGCAGAGCTTGGCAGGTGAATTCTCAAGGGCAAGGGAGATGCATATTGTTGTATCCCCACTCTTGGCAAAGAAGCAGCAGCATCCAGCTGGTCTTCCCTGGGCTCTGTCAAAGACACAAAAAGCAATGGGGCCCTGCTGATTTTCTTGCCCTCTAGTGCAAAAGGATGAGTAAATCATATTACAGCACTGTCATGGTTATTACAAAGTAATTCTTGGTAATATTTAGGACTTTAGTTTTGTAACCTTCCTCCACAAGAGGCTAGCTGCAATTTTCATGGTCTTTGCATCTATGGGAAGGTTGGGCTTGCATGGTAATCTTGGGTTTAGAAAACAAGTTGTAAGGTCTTATCCCTGCTATGTGCTAATATTATGCAGTTCGTCCATCCATCCCACATTTCCCACAACAGTATCTGAATGTTTACCTAACTGTACTTGGAGGACAATTTAGAAAACAAAATATAATAGTCCTGAGTGCTCATGTGAATAACAGAAGTGAGTACGAATAATGATCCAAAGGGATATTTTGCACTTTGTGTATCTATTTCCAGTCAAGCTATTTTAACTGAATTTGCTGGGATGGGAGTCCAAGTATGGCTGTAGTTTGATGCAGAGTTTTAAACTTGTCCCAGAACATAAAGTTTTGTTAGTGCTCACAGACTACACAGCAGCAGGAATTCACAAAACACCTCTGGAAGGAGTGGTGAAGGGTGACGCTGCTGCCAGCTATGGTGCCTTTTCCCCTCGTGTCCTTTTTAGGGGGTAAAATAACCATGTTCTTACTGTACTCCTTTTTTGTCAGAAAGGATTTCTTTTAAGAATTACATTTTATGTAAGTAAGGGCACGGAGAGGAAGGAAATATCCTCCTCTTCCCTCTCTCCCCTCTTTCTGTACTCTGGCACACAGTTACTGTGCCCTTCTTCATAGCAGCTGTCATCCCACATACCACATTTATACAGGGAGAAGGAAACCATGGACACTTGATATTGTAAATCAGTCATTGATCAAGAGAAGGATGTTAGGCTGTACAATATTTTTTCTAAGGTCTGGCCAACCCTGAATCTGATGCCGTTTTTCAGCAATGCCCAGCTCAGCACGTCTATCAGCCTTGGCACGGAAAAGCCAGATATTTCTGTGGCAGCAGGCAAATCCCAAGCTGTTTGGCCCTTGCACAACACGTACAAAATGTTCTGCTGCTTCTGGATCTATGAAACGCTCTGGTTTGTTTGGGGGATAGGTAGGACCAGCTGTTGCCCCATGCTTTCTGTGAAACCAACGCAGACTACTTCACTTGTGATTTGCTGTCGAGCCCTAAGCTTTCTCTGCCAAACCAAATTGCAAAACAGATGAAAATACCCTTTTGATAAATCCAAGCCAAAATGATAGGAAGCACAAAACATTCCTACTTTTCCTTGAAAATAATTTTAAGGATAGTGATGCTAATGGAACAGGTGACACTATATTATTCACTGTAGCTGGCACTCTGGGAAGCAGGGATGTGTTTGGGCAGCCTGTTTAAAAGAAACAAAAGAAATGATTGCGTCACCCAACATATAATGAACAGGTACGACTCTCAGTCGCTGGATGTTACAGAGATCAGAAATGTAAATGTTTCAGAAAGGGATTAGACAAACTAAGGAGCCACACCAAATTTCTCTGCTGCAATGTTGGCTTTAAACTTCTTGGACTTGTTGACTGAAAGCGGGGGAGACTGTGAGGAGAGGCTTGTGCTGTGTCCTGCTGTTGTCCCGTACATCTATGTTTATCAGCCTGACTAGAAATAGGGTAGCTGTGCTAGGCAAACCTTTGGTCTGACCCACTCAGTCCCTTTTACATCTTTGTGTAAGGAAGAGCACAGTTACCCCTGCAGGAGGATGGAGGAGGCGAGCAGTGGCTGGTGTGCCGTTGGGGGTGCACCCACTCTCCACATGAGGAGCACTGCCAACAGCCCTGGGCTGCCTGAGCCCACTCCCCTTTGCTGTAGGTTTGTTTGTTTGTTTGTTTGTTTTTCCCAGATTGATGCTTTTAAATAAATAAGAAAGGGGTGAGGTTTTTTTGGTCTGAAGATGGAAGGGCCAGGGTTACCAGTGTGAAGCTGAAGTCCTCTGTGGATTCACAGAAGCAGTGTTGTGTAGGTGCAAACTGCCTGATGCCTAGTTAGTCTCACAGCTGGCTAATATGCCCAGCAGGATTTACAGACATCATTTGCCAGGAGAAAATAAGTTCTGTTTACGATGGGTGAACTTGTACTTACTTCTATTCACACACACACACACACACACCCCTATTTTTTTCTTTTCATTCAGTTGCATTTCGGTTACCAGAGGCCACTAAACAATCACTAGACTGAAGCAACTTTCTCTGCTGACAGCCTAAGCTGGATTTAGTGGATACCCTAGAAGTGACACTTAATGAGTTAATATTAGGAGTGGCTGTTTTTCAGCATCGCAGAAAAAAGATTCCAGGCAGATACAGGGATACACTGCTCCCGTGATCTCTCAGCTGAGTGCTTGCCTCACTTGGTTGCTCAGAGATACCAACTATTTCACTCAAAGCCCATGGGGGATACATCCTGCCAGTTGTGAAAATTCCTACTGAATAACATTTTACCCAAATGATAGTTAAATTCCACTGTATTTGATGAAATACCAGAAACAACACTTCTGTCAAAAGAAATTTTTCCCACCAGAAAATGATTCACATCAGATTTTAAAAGCAGCTCTATGCTGAATGCTGCAAGCAGGGCAATCAGATGGCTGTTTTGGCAGGGATGTTGCTGACTGTAAGGTAGAATAATTTTGCATCTTCACGGTTCATATTTAGGGTAATGAGGGGTAGGTAGCCACGTGTCTGGTGGGGAACTGATCTGTTTCTGCAGTGCCATCTCCCGGGAAGGTGCTCCCTCTGCAAATCCCCACCATAGTTCCAGATGATGCCAAGTCCACCCTGTGCCCAGGTGAGGAGTTGGAAGAGTGCCCTGGACCCCGCTGTCCAGGAGTCCAGGGATGCCTTCATAGTCTCCATACCTGAAATCACCCATCAGTTTAATGAGGTGATGTGTTAAGGAGGTAATGCCATTTACTTTCCTCTATCACAAAGTTTGTTTTTTACTGCACTGATAGTGTGCCTCACTCTTTCTGCACAGTCAGTTGTGCCTAAATACTTGTATCTCTCATTGCAGTGTACCATCCTGACTAGATACAAAAGCCACCCCTGCCAGCATTAGCAACAGATACTCTTTACTCAAGCAGGGATGAAAAATGCTCATATATGTATAATATATATATATATAAAGCATATATAAAATAAATTCCTTTGTAATCCATTCTTGCTGTTTGACTTTATCTTTCTTGTGTGGGATTAAAAGGGAGCAAAAAAGCTAGAACATTGCTATAAAAATAGTCCCTCTTGGAGGCCACAGTTGCACTGAATAAAAGGACTAGAAGAGCTGGCTGACCTCTTCTCCCACGGGGAAAACTAGAGTTTGTGCTGGGTTTGTTTTCTTCTTTAAGCTTCCCCTTTACAGCAAGAGAAAGCAGTCCATGCCTCACAGAGGGCACACCGTTGCTCTCCGGGCAGTGACAGGCCCTGCTGAGGCTCTCCTGCCAGCCTCGGAGAGAAAAAATAACCTAGAGTAAGATTCCCTGAGGCTGCATTAAAGGTGAACTGCACTTATGATGTGTACAGGTGGGGGAACGGGAGAAGGCATAAGGTAGAAATGGGCTTTACCATTCCTTCTCCCATCCTGCAGCTCTTACTATGTGCTTCTTTTTTCATCACCTTAAAATTGCATTTACTTTCTTCTCATCCAGTAGCATCTCTGTGGGAAAAGGTTACCAGACCAATTCCAAGAAATCTAAATTAAATCACGTTTTTGCAGGAAAGACCCAGAAAATCATAAGGAGGGTCAGCTTCAAGCACAAACACACCTGAACCTACTGCTAGGTGTCCTACAGGGGAGCTCAGCCGCAGTGTCTGGCACAGATCCTGCAGGCACACACATATAATGGTGTTGGTGACTCACAAACTCATGCATTCAGCATGTCTTTCATGCTTTCACAGGCTGTAGCCTTCAGCATTGCAGCCTGTGTAGCATCTGCTGTTTGGACAATAACCATCAGGTGACTCCACAGATCCTAGAAGGTCCACATTACTGTCCTGTTTGTTGTTGTAGTGGTTTGAATTTAAATGTGATTTTCATGTCCTAAACACCAAGGAATTGAGTGTTCCTTTGGGCAGGTTGTGTCCTACAGTGCAGATCTCAACACTGCAAGAAGGCTGGAGCACTGTTCAAAGAAGTACTACAACTATCAGACAGTGTAGCACCTAAGACCCTCATATCTCTCCTACCCTGGATTTCAGCTATTACCCCAACTATCTGTACAGGTCAGACTTTTTTAATGGAGGGTTTAAGTCACTGGAGTCAAAAGTGTGAAATGGCAGTAAGTGTGTAGGGCAGTGGCTCTATGTTTCTTGCAAGCAGTTGCTTCTCTAGGTGATGCCCATACTTTGAAGATGTGGAGATGCTCACAGAAGGTGACGGCACATGACACTGTGAGGGGGCACTGTTAGAGGGCTGCGGTTTGCCGTGGGCTAGGAAGATAGTAGATGCCCTGGCAGCCCAGCCTTGAGGAGATGTGCACCAGGAGAAGAGGCAGAGGGGCTGTGCAAGGGTAGAGGGAGAGCAGCACAGGTGGGTACCACGCTCTGTTCACAGCCTGCTCCCCACTGCCCCCACCCATGGGCTGTACCCACTGGTCCAAAACACTTCTGTAAGATACAGCCTTGGAAATAAAGTAGGGAAAAGCAGGAGGAAAAGGCTTGTTTCTTCCATTGTTTTCCCCTCCTGCTCTTCCTTTCATTACTTCCTTTGGTTTTGCTTTCCTTTTTCTCTCTTATTTTCTTCCCTTTCCCCTGCAACTCCTCGGAGGGTTTCACAAAGCAGGGGCGGTATTGCCAACCACTGTTCTTTTTAAAGACAGAAAAAACTGAAGTGCAGGGGTTTATGAAGGCTGCTCATGCCACGTCCTACCTCCCACTGCCTCACCTGGGTTCAGCCCCAAACCAGCACCTACAGGCCGATGCGGCAGCAGCTCCTCCCTGGCCAGGCAGAGTTGCAGCTGAGAGCTGTCTGTACACACGAATCACTTTGAGATGGCTTTTGTATCAGAAGCAGTGCAAGTATAGCAATTTGAGTTTAATTTTACTCTTGGACAGTTTGAGACAGCATTGAGGTGAGGATGCCTTAGTGATGGGGGCACCAGCTCAGGAGTGCAGGAAACTGCGCTCAGCTCCCTGCTCTCCGACAGGCCTCCAGTGGGAGTTTGCACTGCTTGTTTAGGCCGGCTGAGCGATGGGGTGTCCAAGCAAGCTCCCAAACCATTAACACAGGGTTCAGCACAGCATTGCGACTGAGGGAACAAGACTCCCCTAATGAGCCGAGCCAGTGTTTAGCATGTGCATGGTGTCATGCTGCTCCTACACACTGTGCCTGGAACAACCCTAGCCCTAATTGCTCCAGCCGACTCTGTGTGTGTCCTGGCTTTCACCGAGGTGCTCAGCCCCACAGGTGGGTATGAGATGAAGGCACAGCCTCTTGGAATGACTCAGCCACCCCTCTCTCAGGGCTTGGAGACGTCAGAGCAGAGGATTGTACGAGTTCATTTCTTTATAGGTTTAGGCTTAAAAAAATCTGTGAATTTTTCTGTAATAGCATCTTCTGCACACAGTTCAGACTTTTCTTTTTTCCCCCCAATTATCCCTCAGAGCATGTGAATCTGCATAACAATGCTGGAAGCGCCCCCAAGATATGCAGCCCCTCAGCTGACATAGGGGAGGACTGCTCAGCACTGGCTGCCAGGTGCTGCAAGGCAGCACTGCTCTTGTTTGGCAAGTCTGTTTGATGTTTCACAAGCCATGAAAATAAAACAATGGTGACTCCTTCTCAAAACTAAAAGCTCAGGGAACAATTTTACAGCACTAATATGAGCATTAGCATTGCCCACAGCTAGCTGGAACTGATATTCTGTATGAATTATCAGAGGAGCTGGGTTTCTTACAGCTATGAACCTTCACCAGTGTGCTGGGAGATTGAGATTTGTTTAAGTCAGGGCTAAGACTGAAGTGTGCCTATGGTTTTAATACATCCAGAGGTTCCAAGAAGCAAAACACCTTTTATATTTTCAGATGGTACTTCTAGGAGAAAATACGAAATAAAGAGGCACCATTCATATTTCATCTGGATTTCATGGCATTTCTGGCCATATTCCTAAAGGACAGTTTTAATCAGAATTAATGCAAGAATGCAGTCACAAACTCACTCCTTCGGAAGGAAGAACAGCTAATTACAGAGTACAAGCACAGGGCAAGGAACTTTCATTTTGCATTTTAACTATGCTCTTAACTTATGAACTGTAACCCTATTAAGCCCAGTTATAAATGATCTAGTATCTGATTCCAAACCAAGAAGTCTTTGTATTCTTAATAGCCATGGGAGAAGACTGGTGAAAATTACACTGGTGATGTGTTCATGATTATTCAATGGCTTTTTTTTAAGCTTGCAAATTCTGTGGTCACTTGTGCACACTGTGCCTGCATCAACTCATTGTGGTGAAACAGGTAATCGTAGCCTGAGATTTACTGACAACATACCCAAAGGCTCTCAAATTTTCAAACTCACTCAAAAACCCTCTATACTGTAACATCTGTGCTCACATCTGGGATTTATACCGCTTTAAATAGGTAAGTATCAACAAAGCATTTCTTACTGCTGTTTTCCAAAATAAAATGTTAACAAGCAGAATTCCTAAACTGGAAGTCTAAATGGATCCTTCTATTAAGAACAGTAGTCCATAAAGAAGTATTCTTTCACTTATCTTTCCTCTGTAGTTTGCATGACTTCTGCTGATAAGTTTGTTGATGAAAATACAGAACAGCTTTATTTCTTGTGCACATAATTTTGCGTAAGTTGGTAATAAATTGCACATAAATCTCAAAATTTCAGCATACAATTCCTCAGTGTGTAATTAGTAGCTCTCCTGTGGTAGTTTTTGTTTTAAGAAAATAAAACATTAAAAAGAATTTATTTTTTAAAAAATTAAAAAAATTCTGATGAGTTTCAGTGCTCCTGAGACTGGGGACACTTTTATGCCTAAGCTTTGAAAAAAAGTGAAGAAAAACACTTTAAAGGAGACATGACTCTGTATGCTTGCTGCCAAACATTAGATGGTGGCATTTCAGGATAGTCTACTTAGACACGAAATAATAAAAAGGTTACTGAAGTACTGGCTGTGATTTATTGAGCCAACAAATCTGGTAATAAAGATACATGAAAAGCTGTAAGTCTTGAATCTGAAAAAAGATTCCCTAAAATAACGTTATGCATACTAAGCAGAGTATGCAAACCTCTGTGACGGGTGTGCCCACGTTCTGCAGGGAACATGTAAGTTCTGTGCATCTCCAACACCTTGCTGTGTATTATAGTCTTCACTGAAAATCTTCATCAGTCAGATTGCCACCTTTCTCTCTCTCCACCAAAGTCAAACACAGAAAGAGATAAGGGCTGCTGTAAACACAAGGCCTCTTTATTTGTTTCAACAGTACATGACTTCCCTTTTAGCATGATCAAAACCAAGCAGAACAGTGGAAATCACATATACCACTATCCCTAATACATTGCTTTTGCTTGAAACTACATGAGTACAACAGGAAGGATAAATTCAACAACATTAAATCCAGTTAGGCATTTTTCACAAACGAAAGAACCAGAGCCTACACACAACAGGCAACAAGCAGACCAGAATCAGAAGCGCTTATTCCAGCAAGATGTGAATTCTCCCTTGGGGAAAGAAGGTTCATCTTGAAGCAAGGGCTGCAAACTTCCTCAGCTAAGGCATATCTGCAACTACTTTTTAAAAGCATCATCAGTAAAAGCTCTTTAAAGGAACACATAAACCAGCTCCAAAGCCACAAGGCCAGATAGGACACAGAGATCAAAGCCTTCAGTTGTCACTAATGTTAGTCCCTTCTACTGAAGGCTTATCTCCAGGGTATATTTGTACCTAAATGTGCCTAGGAGCACTGGGCTAAGCAAAGCCTTTGGTAGCTGAAGTGCAGATCAAGGTAAAACATTTTTATGCTTTTCTTAGCTGCTCACAGTTTACATCCTGGTCTTGGCTGGTTTGGATTGTTACTAGCTGACTCAAGTCATGAAGCCAAATCACTAAGACCTGTGCAAACATAGTAACATCTACTTGACAGGACAAATATTTTGAGTCAAAGTGCTAGGTGGGCGGGTGTAAGATTGCCTTTTAGCCTTATCCTTCTCCCAGCTTCACTGATTCAGCATAGTTATTTCCATACTAAAACCAAGTGTATGAGAAGCCAGAAACTAAAGCCAGAATTAAAGCAAATCCATGCTTCTGAGTCCTGACAGGGGAGGAAGTGTGGATCTGGGCATGACTATTGCATTCACATCTACAGAAGTGACTGCCTCTACAGAAGCCACAGGGGACCTCAGTGGTTGGAGTACACTCTGATTCAGGACGTATTCCAGGAAAGAATTTCCAATGAAATTTCCAGGAAACATCCCTCCAAAAACATTGCTCAGCCTTTCAAGAAAAACTAACAGTTCTATCAGCTTTACACAACAGATTGTTGTTGATGTTGCTGATGTCCTTTTGGCTTCCCAATAATTGTTTTTGTTGCTGCTGTTATTGCTTTTTCTACAGAGAGCCTTGCAGATGTAATTTGCTGGCTTCTCTGTTGAGAGAAGCACAAGTTGTTGCACATATTGTACAAGGGCTTATAAAAAAAAAACAAAACCAGACCAGCAACTTTAAGCCAAAGTTCCTAGTACCTAGAAGTTCACTATTGGGTATACGCTGATGTAATTTAAAACATGCTGTGCTCTCTGCAGTGTGCTTAACTTCAAAACAATCTGACTTTTAAAGCAGCTTATTTTCAGTTACTCTAGTCACACCAGATGTGTGTCTTCCTGTGCCAGACTCGGTCACCACTGCGCCACCAGGCACATGACAGGGGATGACATCTGGGGCATGCAGGAGCGGAGCCTTCCTCGGGACCAGACCAGCTCAGTCTCTGGCCTGGCCAATGCCAAATGTTTCACAGGGCACGTGGAGGTAAAGCATAATGTGCCCTTGCATTAGGTTTCTTCTGCAGTTGTTACAGGTAATTTTGATTTAAATCTTGAAGTAGAGGTTAAGAAGTTGAGAAGTGTTATATAATTATGCTATGATTAGCTACAATTATTTGGGCTTGTCTAATTAAGTATGTAAGTAACTGCTTTGGAAATAGGCTCAGTTGTTGGGCAACAATGACATTCAGAAGGGATGAGGGCTGTGATTTAACAGAACATTGCCAGAAAACATCTTTTTTTCTGTTTCCCACCTAAAACTTCACTGACATGTCATCTTGTTTTCATGAGTTCCTCTGATCTAGCTTCCTTCTACTTTGCATTATTTTGTATTCTGCTAGCACCCTTTTCCAATCTCCTCTCATTTTCTTTCCCCAGTCCTTTCTCAAATTTTCAGAATCCCTTGGCTTTTTTTTAAATACCTTTTAGTTGTACACTATCATTTTAGAAACAACGACCACTGCTGCACACCAGGCTGCAGATAAGGTAGCATGATTTATTTGTGCAAATCCAGTATTTTAAAAGCTGTCCACTTTATCATCTGTTACAGATTGCTCCTGGAAATGCTTAAAACAGTACTTTGAAACAGCTTCTCCGAGCAATGTTGTTAATCTTTTCCTTTTAAAACTGGGATATTCTTTGAAAGCACTTGGGATTTTATTTTTCAAGACTTGTGAATTCTTTTAAAATGTGTAACTAAGAATAGTTACATTTTCCTTTGTTCAGTAGAACAGTAGACATTTAGCAATAATTATTAACTTTTGCTAATCTGCACTGCAAAATCAAGATTAAAATTTTAAAAGTCAATTTCTCTGTAAATATTTTAAAATTAAAACATTAGTATTTGTGTCAGTTTTCATAAAACCATTACAATTTTTTCATTCATGAGTGCATAATTAGGCACGGACTTTTAATCAGGGTCATTTTAACTTTTCTTTTTCTAACAGGAAGTCCACTTACAATACTGAAAATGTTCAGGATGTGAACAAATGCACATTTTTTTTCCTACAAAGTTTTCTGATTGCACAGAAAACACAGAATAAATACAAACATTAGACCAAGGCAACATTTTAAAGTGCAGAACTCCACTTGCCATACATGAATAATTCAAATAATGCTGAATAATGCACAGACGATACTTACTAGCATTTCATTAAAACCTAAAGTGACACAATGAGATCAACATATAACAGTAATTCAAATACATTCCATTTATAATAAATAAGTGCTCATCTGAACATAGAACACAGTAACCATATTGTCCCAGCAAGCAAGCTTTCCACAAACTACCCTTTTTTTTTTTTCCTGTGTCTCAGTGGTGTGCTAACATTGAACACAAAGACACATTAAGAAAGAAAGATCCCATCCACAGTCTGGAAAGAGAACAAATGGGGAGTGACATCTGGAAACAGTTGCATGTACATTTTTCCAGAGGTTTTACCTTGAGTCAGTAGCACTGTCTCAATTTACGCAGACTGAAAATTATCCCTTTCTTTTCTTCCAGTTACTCATCTCCCCTTAGTGTTTGCCTAATTTTTTAATTCCTTTTTTTTTTTTTTGGGTGTTGTTTTGTTGGTTTTTTTTTGGGGGGGGGGCGGCGGTGTTGGGGATGGTGGCAACAGGAAGGAAGAGGGAAGGAGGTTGCTTTAATTTGTCTTCAGCTGCTAAGTTCTGAGACAAGAGGATGGAGTGGGAATAGTCATGTCCTACCCCAACCACCCTCCCCTACTCAACCCTGGTTCAGTTTGCAGGGTAGTTTTGCAAAAGGATTAAGTTTATTTTGGAGGAAACTGCACCAGAGGCTCAGCTGCATGCCCAATATACTCCAGCCTCTAAAAGAGACATTAAGAGCCTGAACCAATTATTTGGCCTGCTTCAAACTGCATATGCAGTGGGGACATTTACCCAAGGAAATGGTCTGTATGTAGTCTTAAACTGCATTGTAGATGTGTAAGTCTCAGCAGTACTGCTCTAATCTACTGATCCTCCCCTCTTGTATCAAGTATCTCGGTAATCTACTCATAGCCAGTGAGCCCCAAGGACCAAAACTTCACAGTGGGATCCTCAATGATTTCCCCAAGATTACTTCAGAGAAGTTTGGCTACAACATCACCTGTATCTCCTAAAACTTAAAATTTCCATGCGTAAGCCACCTCCCACTAACAAGCTTTTGGGACTACCTCAGGGAACCTCACTTTACAATTTTATTTCTGGCATTACAGTCTTCCTCCATTCAATTTTATTTAAGATGCTGCTGTTGAAAGTACCTCCCAGTTTATTTGTTGTATTAATTCCTCCACTGGCTTCCTCTCACATCAAATTCAGGTTTCTTTCCTTTAACCCTAAGCATCTCAGCACCCACTGTCACGCTATCCATCTGAATCCTCACTCCTCCCAGTCCTGGGCACTGCCAGGTGCAGCAGCTCTGGCAGCTGAGATTCTTAAAAAGTTGATTCTCCATTTCCAAGTCTGGGTAGTATATGGGTACTAGACACTAGAAAAACTATAATGAAAAGGCTGAGTTCCTACTGTGTGCCTGAATTTAACAGGATTCAAACTGCTCACGATGCAGCCAGTATTCAGATACAAAGCTCATTGGCAGCAGTAATCTAGAGAGCCCCTTTGTAACAGGGCCAGTGGTACAATGTCGGATTTGTTTAAGTTTTTGTGTGTTCCTAGTTTTCAAAGAAGTAACCCCTCCTTCCCTGCAAATCTTTTAAGAAGAAATGCTGAATTTCTTTTTTAACAGCACTACAAAATAGTGGGAAAACAATGAAGTCGGAGACAGTTAAGACTACCACTAAAATAAAAGTGTTGATTTAATTCATATCTCTGGAAGTGAAGAAATAGGGCACAAACATACATTGTACACAAGGCTGTGTAACCTTCACTCCAGAAAATATTCTTGCAAGAAAGCCAAAGCTGAAAACCATGCAACTCCTTAAAAATAGTTTCAAACAATAACTGGGAGGATTAAAACACATCTCACAGATCTTTGGTTTTGGAACGTGAAATTTGGTCAATTCATGTCAAAATTCATGAGGAAAAATGCTCCCTGAATCGTGAAAGTTAAAGAGCTGAAGATTGTATTTGCCAAGCAAGTGTGCAACCGTGTAGGTGATTGGGACACATGAAAAACAAAACCAAAATGGTTAAGAAAACAGCCTGATGGAATGTGGAAATCTTAATCCTTAAATTTTGACTCCCAAAGCTTTAAGAAGCATTTGACGTAGAGGAAATGAAAGCTGTTCAGTAGGGCTACATGGCTTTGGCAAAAAAAAGCCACACCAAAAAGACTGAACTGCCATAAGTGCCTAAGCTAGCTAGCTTTTACACTTCCACTTGATGCTATACTGTCTCATGTAGGCATAACCGTAATGGTACATAAACTCTGAATATGCTTTTACAATCAGAATGTTATCAGCAACATTGGGACAAGTACCCTCTCAGATGCAGACATGAAGTAGGACTTTGGTGCAGTGACTTCCCTTGTTCTGTGAACAGAGGGAAGTCCTGTGCCTTTACATCACCAGGCAGTGAGACAGAAGCGTCAAACAAAGCTTAGTGAAATCAAAGGAATTTGAAGCAGGCCTTAAAACATGTTTATAGTAACTCAGTATTGCCTCTGTTGACACTGAAATTAAAGCTTACATCCTTTGTGTTACAAAAATGTAATAAAGAAACAAGAAGAAATGCTCTCCTCAAAATAATCTTAAAAAAAACCCCAAAACCAAAAACCAAAAACCAACAACAAAACAAAAAAAGTTGGTGATAAAAGGTAGGGAAATAGATTTTTTTAAGAAAGGAAGTCACATAGATTTCCCAAACAAAAAAGGAACATTTTTTACCTGGATTTATTAAGAGCTGGAATTATGGTTGCCACACAGAGCACGTTAAGGCTGAACTGCTTTTTCCATTGACAATTTCCACCTCAAATCAAAGGTGGTAATGGCCAGAAATAGCCCATTTCTCCCGGATTTTTTTAAAAACCCACTCACTTCCCTTACAGAAAGGAGAAGGGTCATGGTTATCCCCTTGTTTGAACAGCCAGGAGTAAATGAGCTTGGGAAGGTTCTGCAGGAGGCTGAACTAGATGAAGCACTCCCTCTAATTCAGAAAAACCTCTGCATTTGTTTGCAATTGCATAGCCTGCTCAGATATCCTAGTGCCTGCTTCTAATTCAACACATTTCATTCAGCTGTCACTCAGCTAAAGGTAAATCAATGGAGTTGGGTAGAAGATCAGGCAGACCACTTCTAGACTTAGGAACAAAGTCTGCAGAAATGCATTTTCAGCTGACAGTATCACAGAACAATGCAGGCCTTCCACTCTCCCAGCCCATCTCCCTGTGACTAATGCCCCATTTCTTATTTGTTTCTTCTATCTGACTATGAATGCCAAATCCGAACTCTTTGACAATAAGGACCCTTATTTATTTATAAATATATGCTTCTTATCCAATTTCTCTTAAAATCCCCAATGTTTTAAATGAAATGATTACTTCCAAAAAATAGGCTGCTGAAGAAAACTGGAAAATGTTCTAAATGCCCCAAAATGTCACTGATTTTTCCATACTTAGTGATAATATTATGGAAATTGCATTCTTTACAAAATTCATTATCTGTGAAATTAATTTACTAGCACTGGCTTTTTTGAAATTCATATGCATTACAGACAATAAGAGTCTCACTGCTCTTTGTAATGCTTCCTACACTATTATTAAAAGGAACAGCAAGTGTCCTCTTTAATTAAGGTATTTACCAAATCCCTTATCAATGCACACATGCTATTTTTACAGAGAAATTTAAATATCCGTTTCCTCTAGAACTCTGACAATTTTGGTGAAGTAATTCTTGAAAGGTCTAACAAAATTTCTAATGTTCATTAGCCTTAAAACATGAAACAAGAATGAGGTGTCGTTCCTGATGATCAGGCACCGTGTTTAAGCAATATTTTCCAAATCAGATGCAGAATGATCAGCGGAGATTTTTTGGAAAAGGGAGATAAATTTATACGGAACTTGAAAAAGGAACCACTTGCTTTCCAGCCACATACACTTCAGAAATATTCCGATCGTCACCTGAAATAATATGGTCAAAACAGGGATTAGCACATCAATCTATGTGCTGATTTAATGAATGAAAATTACACAATCCACAAAATCTATTTTGGAATACATCATGTGTAGCAACCACTTCCTAGAACTCTGAAAGTTTACTTAAAAGAGAAATAGTCAGTGCTACCACAAAGATCAATTAATGTTCAAAATATTAGGCTTTTTTTAAGAAATAAACATAGCACTCAGCTTCTGCAATGGTGTCATGGGTTTTCTATACATTTAGTAGATTCAAACCCTGAAAACATTGTATATCTGTGCAGAAAACACATTATTGCACAGTATCCGAACTAACTCAGGTAGCAGGGAGAAGGAAAGCTGGTTTGACTCAGCTAGCTTCTCAAGAAGGCAAAAGCCTAATTAGACAATGACACAAATGCGGCCCGAGCTAACACCAATTACCTCTACATAACAGCATCATGGGCAGCACAGCTTCTGGTCCAGAAGGCGCCCTGTCTATTCTCTTATGGGGGTGGGATTGTTTGAGTTGGGTTGTGTTTGTTTTAAAGGCCATCGTTTTTGTTTGGGAGTAAAAAAATTCACAATGGCAACTGGTCTGCAGAAGTCCTTCTGAGCTGAACTGGTTGTGAACTGGTGATTAGCATGTCAGTGTTACTTTATTGTGAAATATGATTTAGATCATACTGTAGCTAAAGATAGCTGTGGTAATAAATCTGACAAACCTGGTGCATCTGATCATGTTAAACTGGCTATTTAACTATGTCCCAAAGAACAAAAGTTAAACCACTTAATTCTTACTCAG
Organism: Falco rusticolus; assembly: GCF_015220075.1. Lineage (NCBI taxonomy): Eukaryota > Metazoa > Chordata > Aves > Falconiformes > Falconidae > Falco > Falco rusticolus. The sequence continues at coordinate 45,747,603 of NC_051210.1, read as the reverse complement.
TATTTATAAACAAATATTAAGAAATGTAAGCAAATCAATAATTAACTAATTAATTTAAAGTAACATTAATGTTAACAGATAGTGGCATTAATGTTTATATACATTGTAAACAAATATATTTAATTACTGTAAACAAGTGTATAATTAATTATGTAGAAATAAATTTATTATTAACTTCCACATTAATTTAGGCAACTTTTGATGTACAAAACAACAAAAGAACTTTATGTGGGCTCATACTCTGAACATACCTAGATACAGGAACTTCTGGAGAGCATCCTATAAAAAAATAGGAGAAAACCAAATTCAGAAAGGAGTATCTGCTATACCAGATCATAATTATTTGAAGCTTGAAAGAACTGATAATAATAAAAGTTTTCCCAAATACAAATATTCCTACTAACAGGAAAATCAAAACTTAATTTGCACGTTTTCTTATAGATAACTTTCAGCTTAAGGAGGGTGTATGTCTCAGGAAGAAAATACTGCACAAGTTTGATGTAGAAACAAATACCTGCCTAAAACACAATACTTCCCCTTCTTTTTTACACTTCTCAAATTCATTTACTTATTGAAAACTAAGAAAAAAATTGTAAGCATTTTTAAAGTCCTAAGAACCACTAACTTAGCTAATAAGGCTTAGACATAAATATTTTTTTCCCAGAATTATTTGAACTAGGGAGAAGGTCTAAAATTTAAAGGATTTAATCTAATCCAGTTATTGTGGCTAAAACAGATTAAGGAGCAATTAGCTCACCATTTATGTCTGCATTTCTAAGTAAATGGTGACATTCAGAATAGAGACAGCAATAGACAGTCTGGCTTGCATCAGTAAATTCAAGTAACTGTTGTTCATTACCTTTTTTAATCATAAAATGGTTTTGTATGAGAAAGTGTGCCCATCGCATAATGCCAATACTGCTTGTACGTTTGCACAAAAACTGTGCCTTCAACTCAAATTAGCCATCTTGATTTCTTTTATAAATTTAAAATAGCAGTGCAGTCAGGGCAACCTAGTCTTTACCTGGGAACAGGTGGCCATTTTCAAGTTTGAACTCAAAGTGTTAACTAAAACTAAATTGCTTTTTCTTGGCTGCCATTTGTCACTGTGAATAGCAAACTAATTGTCAGCTTGGGCTAATAAAACATGCATTATAAAAAGGTTACATGTGGTTTTGTTCATGGGGATATAGGACTGTCACTGTGGACAGCATGATTCCAAAAAAAACCAACCACTGAACCTCTTGGGCCAAAACACAGCAGTGGTGTAGTACAGCTGATCCCTGTTACTGAAATAACTTTCAAGACACTTCTGGCTGTATCACAGACCTTCCCCACATAATTCCCCTTAATTTTTTTTGACCGCTAATCCTGTTCTGATTACCTCGAATTTATCAGCAGAGAACAAGTCAAAAGGGCTGTCTGAAGCCTTCGTGTTGATCAGCAGTGCATCAAATTCTTTGCCAACCTCAAAGTTTCCAATCACGTTGTCTAGCCCTAGAGCTGAGGAACAAAATAAGCTCACAAACAGATATTCAACACAAGTCTCTTTCCACCACGTGGAAGCACCTGGCAACTTACTTGAGGTGTTCATAAGAAAACCTACAAGAATTTAGATGATTATAAGGAAAAACATGAAAGCAAATTCAACAGTGTGTATGTCAGCATTTAGTTCTTAAGCAACTCTTCAGTAAAAACATATATTTTGGTGAATGTTTGAAGGGCATCTGCTAAGGGTAAAAGAAATCTGAAAAACAATTTGAACCTCTCTTTTGATTTTTGTTCTTTGAACGTTCTCCATTGATCTGATGTATAAGCCATTAACTGTCTAAAGTGGAATAACAATAATTTACAATGTAATGATTGTGAAATCATTAAAGCTCAAAATGGGGCAACAACATGAAGTCACAGAAATAGTAAAGTATATAGTAATATTCACTTTGCTAAGGCAGTATTAGATTTACTCGTTTAAACAAGTTTACTTGTTTACTGTTGTGACAGGTTGTATAGACCTATTACTATAGTAACATATAATAATATGATAATAAAAGATGTGTGCAGGGAGGACAACTAAGAGTAATTAGCAGGAACAGAGAACAATATGGTATGGGGAAAAAATCATAGCCAGATCTGAAGGTCTCATACCCACTTATAAGGCTTGTCTTGTGGTCTATATTCAAAGCTTCTGGTTCTCAGGTCCACAAGCACTGAAAATCTACAGGTTCCTCTTCAGTGACTGGGTGCTTACAAGTGTTTAGAATACCTAAGGAGAGGCTTTGTGTCTCTTTGGAAATTGTTTTGGAGAGTTTTAAGTTGTACAAAATATCTGTGTATTAAATCAACTTTTCCAGTGCTCTGGGGTTAAATTAAGTTATCAAAGGGGATAATATCTGCAAATAATTTCTTCACTTGTTTTCAGATTGCTCCTGTCCAACAAGGGAACTTCAGCCTTCAGTGAAGTTTGTCTGTGGCAGGAACTTCACAAAACCTTAAAGATGTTTAAACTCCTCCAAATGGTGAAATATTTTGATTACCAACTAGTTTCAAAATGATCTCATATTGCTTCGGCCTTGTGAGCAGGATGCAATTTTTAAGTTAAACACAAGAGGGTGACAAGTGCTTAGGAGTCTTAGCAAAGAAAATTACCGCAACAAAGAATCATTTAAATTTCCACAAACTGTGTTTGTCCAGGCTATTGGCAGGTTGCATGTGTAATTTATATCCTACACTTGAAAGTGATTCATTAAGGATAAACCAGCTCCAAACCAAGATATAGTATAAATACATTACTAAGTAAACCTAAGAATCCAGATGAAACAAGTGCAAGAGTAGCTGTGAAACCACGTGTGAGTTTGGGATTTTTATAGGTTTTCCTTTCCATATCTCACCCAAGTTGTTCTCACCTTTTATGAGAACAGTGTATATATATATATATATATATATATATATGAGAACAGTATATAAAAGATCTCTCCTTTTTTGTCCCCTGCCCATTTTCTGTGTTCTCTGTTTCCCCATTACACCCTCCAGAAATTCAAATACACTCCCGAGAAGACCTGTTTGATGACATTTTCATTACATCTGTCAAACTTCCACTGATAGTTGTCAACGGTGTTTTCTGACAGCTACAGAAAGTTACACTGAAAAGACTTGGGACCCATTCTTTAACAGGTAGTGAGATTGTTTCTGCTAACTGAAAAAGTAATAAATCTTTACTTATGTGTGGATTTGCTCTCTGCTAAATCACTAAAGCTTTTCTAATTGTATAAATCAGTATGGGCACAGTGATCGTGACAAAACGTGCCAGTGGATCAGAATAACCCATATACTATATGACTATATTCCGCAGATGTAACTGTGTATTAAACAACCATGGTGCATATCATGCTTAAACTTTATGCTTCTCTCTGACTGAGAAGTGATTTGCATGATGTTTTGATTTGCTGGAAAGACAGCAACAAATTGCCTTGCTGTCACGGTTTAACCTTAGCTGGCAACTAAGTACCATCAAGCTGCTTTCTCACTGCCCCACCACAACACCCAGCAGGATGGGGAGAAGGAGTAATTGGGAAGAAGGTAAAACTCGACAGTTGAGATAAGAACAATTTAGTATGTGGAATAAAATTAATAACAATAATAACAACAACAACAATTGTAATAAAAAGGAGAGCGAAGGGAAAAGGAAAAAAAGATTAAGAAGAAAACCCCCATCAAGTGATGCACAATACAATCGCTCACCATCCGTTGACTGATGTCCAGCCAGCCCCCCAGCAGCAATCAGCAGCTCACAGCCAACTCCCCCCATTTTACAACCTAAGTATGATGTTGTGTGGTATGGAATATCCCTTTGGCTAGTTTGGTTCACCTGTCCTGGCTGTGTCCCCTCCTAATTTCTTGTGCCCCTCCAGCCCTCTGGTTGGCAGGGCATGAGACACTAAAAAGTCCTTGACTTAGTATAAACATTACCCAGCATCAACTAAAAGCATCAGTGTGTTATCAATATTATTCTCATACTAAATCTAAAACACGGCGGTGTACTAGCTGATGAGAGGAAAATTAACTCTATCACAGCTGAAATCAGGACAATGAGAGCTCAAAAAGCAGAAACAAAAATAAACTGATGACAAACTGGATGCATGATTTTGCACAGCTTTTCCTCCAAGTGTAGGTTGCTGAGAAAACAGATTTCCAATTGCTGTGATAAACGTACAAGCACTAATGATTAAGAAGTCTGAGGATCTTTGCAAAGAAAATGTACAACCCTGTAAAATCATTAATAAGTTTCTTATTAAACTGTCAACATCAATACAAATACTCTTCTGTTATGAGCCTAGTACGGGTATTACAGACTGAAGGGTATCGGTATCTCTGCCCAGCAGATATTACTACTGACTTTACTACAGCACCAGAAAATCTGTGAATTCAGCCATCTTTTAAAGACAGGAGATGTAGTATCAAAAAGAGCTGTAGCTCTCTGCACACATCCTATAGAAATTTCTTCTTACCTTGGCTTCCTCCCAGAGTGGCAAGTTGAAAAGCTTCTTCAAGTGTTAATCCTGTTTCATTCACTTTATTGATCTGCAGGCTGTTAGATGCCATCATTGTCTTCCTGATGGCATCAAGCATAGAAGCTGAATATCCACCAGCAACATCTAGAAGGGATCAGATTCTTAGAAACAAGCTTTGGGAATAATTCTCTGGGTTCCATTTCTATGAGTGTAATCAAATGTTATAAAGTGGTAGATGTGATAAACACAAAAAGTTTTCCTGGCAAGCACTGTCTCTGAATATATAATATCTAATATAAACGCTCTCACATACAAGATAGGTAAATAGAACACAACACAGAAACACGTAACAATTGTTGTTCAAGCCCTGTTTACTGTCACAACAGGAAAAAAACTTTCTTCATTCATTTTTGCTTTTATTTTAAAATGCTTGTGGACCAGCTCTAGATTTCAGCACTCTAGAAGGGTGGGGTGGGGGGTGGGGGCAGGCAGGTAAAGCAGGTCCATAACTTCCAGACATACTAAATTTGACATATGAACATAACAGGCATGGTTCTGTATCTCCCAATGGTTTCCAAGAAAAAAAAAATGTTGTCAGAGCAAACTACTAACCTGTGCCAAGGCCAAGCTTCACATTGTGTTTCAGGACCTTCTGCACATTTAAGACACCACTGCGCAATCTGGATTGGAAGAAGAAATGTGTTCTGTGTGATACACGCAGAGAAAGTTCAGGAAGAGTAAGGCTACAGAGCCATTTCATGAGAACGTATGCAACAGATTTGGGTTACAAAACTGGGATGGAGCGTTTGCATTCATACATCTGAAAGATGGGGTTTAATCACTAAAAATAAAGGCAGTTTTTCTTAATTAAAAACTCCCACACTTTTATAGTTATGTACTGAAAAAGCGCTCTCAATACACCTATGAAAAAATTCAAATATGATGCAAAGTATTTTCCAGATGGGAAGTCATTTCATGAGCTCCTGTACATCACCACAAACAAGATATTGATTATGGTAAAGGCAAAATGACTATCAACATTTAGTACAGTATCCTGGCTGGATACCATACAGTATCTTATTTCTGCTTAATACAAACATGGCTATATAGCCCATTCCCATTTTCCCAATACATATGCATACTTTGAGGGGAAGGGAGATGGCCTGAATCTGCCACTGATAGAACAGTCAAAAGAAATAAAGTTTAAAAAATAAATATATATATACATACATACACACACACGCATATATATATATATCACCATACTGAGAAATGGAGCATGAATGGTCAAGCTCAATCCAATGTCACTTTTGTGCAATGTCCTTTTAACAGTAGGCTGGACTCGGGCCACTAAGTGAACAAGAGCTTTATTTAGCTGTACACCACTCTTTTTTATTAACTTACGAAAAATTAGAATTGGGGCAATGTGAAATTGCAGCTCCACGAAGACTAAATATTTCCAGCTCTTCTTCAGAAAGATAACAGGCATGAGCCATCACTGTCTAAGGAAAAATCAGAATCACCAGTTTACTCAATATTGCATTTACTTCAGTGCCTGTGATTTTTGATGCACTGCTTTTAATAGCCAAAAGGACACCTGTTACTATCAAGGGACATAAATGCACTTGTTGGATGAAGCTCTTGAAATTGACAGGAGAGAAAAATTCATTAACTTTAGTATGCCTGATGTATCACTCCCTCAGCTTTTTTTCATTTATTAATGAAAGAAGATAGGGTGTTGACTTTTGCAGTGATTGCTGTGACTTAACAGCTTCAAGGAACAAATGCAAAAATGCCCTAACACTGAGGCAACCTTATGACTTGTATTTTGTAGCTAACACAGAGATTAAGTACTAGGGCTAGGAGTACATCAGATGCAATGAAAGATGTATGTACTCTTAGCATGTTTCCCATTGTGTCTCTAAAGGTTTTCACCAGGTAAATACGTATCTCTGGAATATTCTTCCATTAAAATAATTTAATTTGTTATGCAAGTGATTAATGACTTTTTTTCTTGGCCTACATAATTGATTTTAAAAGTAAGTTCACAAGCAGTACGCACAAAACATAGAAGTAAGTATAGGATAGTATCATTTAATTGGACATAAAACAATTACTCCCAGACAAATCTAATTGGAATTGCCTCATATGCCCATTGCCCACTCAAAAAGAGCAAGAACTCTGTTAGGCCTTGCAATCTGCTGATAAAAATGAGAAGGGCATAGGGACAGGTTCCACTGAGCATCTCCTAATAGCACTGTACCCTTGCCACCTCTACTCATCAAACTCAAGCATAACTGAAAATGCAATGAGAATAGCCACATCTTATGTTAAGGATATCCATATGGTAGCTGCTGAACCATATCTTTACTTTTTAAAAAGAAGGAAATATTTCAGGCACAGCTCTGAAAAACATACTTTCAAAACATTAAAAAAATGGTGTCTTAGTTTTGGTGGTTGCGGAGGGGTGAATGCCTGTGGTTTTGTCATGCTGGTGTTCAATAGAATGCTTCCCCAGCCAACCAGTAGCCCCCATTTTCAGTGACCATTACCAGCGCTGAGCCTATAAAAGTTTGACAGAATTAAGACTTACATTTTTGCAGCACTAATACTTTCTTCAGCACACTGATGCAAAAAAACAGCATGCATAGGATTGTGTAAGAGAGCAGAAGTTAATACTGTGTGCGTACTTAAGTAAACCATACTGATTTCTCAGGAAAAGAGGACTGTATATAAGTAATTTACTGGGGTATAGCTTCAAAGACAGAAATGGAAGCTCAATAGCTAATTCCCAGGGAGTTGGCAGCTGCCCTTTGTGCCTCTGAAAATTCCCTCCTAAAATTTTAAATTAATTTGACTGATGTTTAAGCACTCTGACTGTAGTTTGGCTGTTCATATTCACTCTCGCATGGGCTCTCCACTATCTAATATGGTGTCCCCTGGCAAAACCAAACCTGTACTTAGTGTGGACTGGTATCAGATCTGCTGGCATTTATCTCGCCAGCCTAAAGCTTTAATGAATTTCAACTCTTCAGAACACTGTGCCTCTCAATACTTGGTAAAATAAGCTGACAAGATGAGAGTGCTTTCGGATAGTTAGAACAGTAAAGTGTGCCTTTCTGTATGTAAGGTTCACACACAGAAGACAAGAGGACCAGCTGCTTTTCTGCAGGAAACTGCCAAAACATGAAGTTGGTCATACCATAATACCACAGAACAAATTCTCAGGCAAAACCAGTGTGCAAGAACATTGTAATTTAAGGATAACTGGGCACTCCTGAAGAATTACTAGCTCCTACAATACTAGATTTACCTAGTCTTCTTCTGATCCCACTGCCCCAATTTTCTTTGGAGCTCTTGGAAAACGTATCAGGAAGCATAAAAGATCTTTATTGTTCATCCCCCCTAAAATGCTTAGGAAAAGTGTGGGCTTGTCTAAAGTTCCAAAACCTTGACCAACACCTGTGCAATAGGGAATATAAAGCCAATTCACCCTCCCCCAGATGTCACTGACCTTGACAAAACAATGCAAACTTTCAGGTAACTACAGTTAACCACCATATTCTCTACATGGATAGGTGTAAGCTATGCTGTGCAAGTTTTTATGCAGTTACCTTGCTGGTAAGCAGCTTGTTTTTATCATACAATTCAGTATAATTCTGGTAGGCAGGGAACATGTTCTCCACAAGTTTCAGTTCTTCTTCATTCTCACTTATGTGACTCTGCAATAAGAAAATATATAGCAATGAGTGGCTTAAACAGCATTAAACTTGAAGTAACAACCTTCTAAGCAAACTACTGGTGCTAAACATATGATAATAGAAACTAGTATTTGTAAAGCCTATAGTTAGATCTTGTCCTTGGTTTTCTGTTTTCATCAGAGAGGTCCCTGGGACCCAAAAGAGTAACTCCACTTGTTCTTTTAAAAGTGATATGAGATGGTATGCCTGGGTAGTCTGTCTCAGTAGTTTGGTGACATAATGGCCCACCTGATATTTGGCAAACATTAAATTAATAAATCAAATAATACATATGACTGTGAGGTAAAAGAGAGAACCAGCCTACCACAGAGTGGACCCTGGGATCAGGGCAACATATGGGTAGCTGCTCCATGTATCTTCAGATGGGCTGATTAATTCCTGGTCTCAGATAAAAATCTGATCCTCCTGTACTCCCATTGGAGCATATATTTTCAAAATGCCCACTTCATAATGATGAAAAATCCTAATGTTGGATAGCTTTAAAACAGTATATGCTTAGAACGGTGTAACCAAAAAAAGAAACACCTTGAAGTTTCAATAGACCTGAAAGCTTTAAAATATGTCTTTTTTTAAACACAGAAACTTCATCACACTGGAAATCCTACAGCTATGTTAACAGTTTTAGATAAGATACAAAGGTAAGTAATTCTTTTATCTACTGAAATTGCTCTGTACAGAAACAGCAGAAGGCAAAGAGACAGATGTTAACAACCTTGGATTAGGGAGAGCAACCTTTAGCAACCCAAGGATTGCTCTAGCCTACGATACTGGCAGCTGGTCTCCTACCAACCATGCGCTGGGGCTTGCTGACTGTGCATCCTTCCAGTCATGACCCCCCTCACTTCCTGTGCACATCACTGCGTTCTTGCAGAGTACCATCAATCATTTCAGAGGAATTTAAAAGTCAGACTCCAAGGAAAGAATGTGATTTAAATGTTTTGCTGACATTATGAAAAAACCCTGGTCGGCATGCTATCTGTCCAAACTATGTAAATCGTATACAGAACTCTCAGAGCTTACCTGCACATGGAGATCACAGGTCTGTGCTAAATTGCCAAGTGCATACAGCAAATCCTCTGTGCAGGAAGGGCCAAAGCGGGGCGTTATTACAGGCTGCACCCTTGGATACTGGAAATATTAAAAAGACACACTTGGGATTCTACATATGTAACTCAGTAACCACAATTAAGACAAGCATTTACACAGCAATTACATTTTGTCTCCACCACTTACTGTTTACTGCATCCTTGCCAAATAAAATTAAGCTGTATAGTCATTTCCTTATTTGTATTAGTAATTTCACCTCAGAAACAGAGAACCAAAGTTTTTTTTTCCTGAAAACGTTTCTAATGAACTTTAGTAAGGAAGTTATTTTTCATTAGAACTCTTTCACTGAGTCATCAAGATTTTACCAGATTTCAGGAGAAGCAGTAGACGCTTCTTCATATTTGCTGACAGTCCAGTATGCATTATGCGAAACAACTGAGATGAATGACCAGATGTTTTTCCAAGTTGTGCTTCTGTACACATCAAAGATGTAATAAAAAACTGCAAAGTTCTGTAAAACCAAAGCCTTTTCTTGTTCAGTCTTCTTCACTCATGACAGCAACAAACTGTCCTTCTATTCCCTAGATAGGAAGATTCAGCACCAGATATGCTACACAGTAGGAAACAGTGCAGAAGACACCAAGACTAGAGCTACAGATGTTTACTTTACAGCTTGCACTTCTGAATTAATATTTTCATAAAAAAGAGACAATGGCATTACAAGCCTTTCTTCAGTCATAGGCCACAGCTGTGCACGTGACACCACTACAAGACAGTATATAATAGCACAGTTTGCAGTTTCTTATACCACCTCCCACATACAAGAAACTCAGGAATTCTGCAGATCAGCTGACTTACTCTACTAATACATATGATTTAGGCATTAAACTCTAAGCATCTGTGCTTCAATATTTTAAGACACAAATGTCAACAAATTAAGCCATTGAAAACAAAAGGCTGGTAAGAAAAGTATCCCTGCTTGTACTACTGGAGTCTACACCTCTATCTTTACCTCAGGAGTGTAAACCTGAACTTCTTTAAAAACAGAGTGGAAGACATGTGCTGACCCAAAATACTAATTTGGTAATGCATTAGTAACCCTACTGTAAAAACACTGATTTATGCTGGTGAGAACTTCTTTTACCAGTCTATTTATATACCAGATAGTGAGAGAGAGACAGTGAATTCTGTCTTCCTTTAACAGAAAATTGTCCATTCTAGGAAGCTGGATATTTTAAAGTCAATAGAGCAAACACAGAACATTACTCTGATGTGCTCTGACCACATGAAACTGAATTTACACTGCTTCAAGTCCATCTCCCAGCAACATGGCTAACAGAACATTTTTCAGATTGATAACACGTGTCTACTACACAGAAAGATGTATATTTATTGATTTGGACACTAAGTCAGCAACGTTTGTTCAAGTAGGATTAACTATTTCATATATTCACACAGCATCTTCTGAATACAGGAGTGCATACAAAGGAGAATTCTACTTACTTTCTTCTCCAATAGTTCTTTAACAAACCTGAAAAAGGGTAGAAAAAATCTGTCATAAATCTGTCATCTGTGCTATAAAATACAAAAAATACAGAAAATATTTACTTAGATACTCTATTAAGATTTCAGACATAGATCCATTTTTTAATGAAAGCTGGGCCAGATTCTCAGATGAAATAGTAAGAACACAATGAAGTCAAGATAGTTACATCAAACCATGCTAGCTGTGAATTTGACTGTGAATATACATTTTTTTTTATTTGCAATAATTAACATTAGACGTGGTAATTACTCTGAATTTTCACTGAAGACCAAATACATGCTACATTAAATTCACTGAAAACATAATTATAAGCTACAGCTGCCAATATTAGAGGAAAAAAAAAACCCACACTCAAATTTGTCTGTCCATGAATTTAAATCACAGCTTTAAATATATTTTCTTATTTTAAATATTTTTTTTAAAAAACACTATAATATTTCATACTTCACTTACAGTAGTTGTATACATCCTCATTCACTTAAAGAATCTTCGATTTTCTGGAAATGCTTATATTAGTGCTAGCATAAATTAAGCTACCTTACGGAAAATACATATAGATTCACTTACTTTGTTAAATAAAAGCAGCTACCTCAGGGACCTCTACAAAAAACTCCAAGTAATCAATATGGATAATGCAGATGAGCAAATAAAACTTCCTCTGATTTTGCAGGGAAGAAATTCTTTGAAAACTCGTAAGCACAGCATATGCAAATAATTTTCAAAAGTCAGTTCGAGATAGGTTCTGGCTAGATCTCTGTGAATTTTTATGTCACAGTTTATATTCAGAAGAAGCTGCCATTTTGGTCACAACAAATTTGAATCAGATTTGTCAAATGTCTTCAGATGGAGAAGAAAATGATGGTGTAGGCTAGATTCACAACACTGAAGCCAGTGCTAGATCACCAGCTCACACGAGAGACCTAACTCAACTTCCACAATGACCACTGCAGTTTGAGCCCACCATTGCCTCACTTTGAGAGCCAATACATAGTTTGAATTAGGTATCGTTTGTCTGTCCCTCCTCTTATTGATCCACCAGATATAATGACAATATTCACTGAGGCAGAAACTGCAGCACAAGTATAACTCCTAGGTGATAATCCAAACCCTCTAGATAACTGTTTTAATTCTTTTTCAAATTCTTTGAACAGTGTAAGCATTGTTTAAAAACTGAAACACCTTTCTCAAAATACCCTACACTTTGTTGGCTTATGTACTCCTCTATGAGGAAAGAAAGAAGCTCAGGTTCAAACCACTGTCCTCTGCAGCAGAATAGATGTGAACATGGATCCTCCTCTTCCCAGATGGCTTGACTTGAATTTAGATTTAATTTATGAAGTACCTGGAATTGTATATTATTTCCATGCATACAATATCAGTATTTCCAGAGGTTAACTGTAAAGAGCTGAAAACAGTGTAATCCATTTCCTGACAGTGTGGCAGATCACATTTCTTAGGTTCTTAAAAAAAATATCCGAATGTTGCCCTCTTAAAAGGAAGAGCTTTTTCATCCCTCTGCAATTGCATTGCTGCAATTCAGGCCTGATGAGGTAAGTAAGTACTTCTGATCCATGCTGACAAGCACACAGCTTTCTTGTCTACACAGCTCCGGAGTACTTGTGGCACACCCTCATCCAAAGCTGAGAAACATTTGTTATTAACACAATCAAATAAAAGGGGAGTTGGATATAAAATAAAGCTATTTAGATCATTCTGAAGCTTTAAAAAAAATCAAAACTGGAAGTTCTGCCATTTCAGACCCATTCAGCAGGACTCATGCTGTATTACAAAAACTGGGGATTTACATGAAGGAAAACAAATGTTAGGAGAGCGCAAATGATTAATACTACATATTTTTTAAATGTCTTTAAATATAAACACCATTAGAAATCGATGACCACTTCTAACTTTTACTGGCATTCTTATAGCATGATTTGCAAAAATAAGGTTGCAACTTCAAACAACTGCATCAAGATGATCATATTACTGTTAAATATTTTCTTTTTCAGCATGGTATTTGAAACATTTATATAACTAAATAAATAGTCCCATGTGAAAATCTGTATGTCTGCCTAAGCATTTTCTGAGCATGGAGGCAAAAGACAAGGGAAACCTAAGACAGCAGGGTGTCTTGGGTCTCCTCCACCACGTACATTCCCTCAATTTAATTCTCCTTCATTCTCTTAGCTGCAAGTTACAGTGATTTCACCGGTACTATGCTAAAGGAGAGGAGAACCACAGCATGTTTAAAATATGAAAGCTGAATCCTACAACTTCAGTAAAGCATTATCCTAAATGGGGGAAGAAAACAGCTCAGAAGTTAACGGGGGTGAAGGAATTGATTGCCACCCTGCCATCTCATGCCAGGTCACACCACCTACACACATTGAGCTGTGAAGGAAAAAGAGGAGGCAGAAAACAGACAATAACAAATACATATTCTCTCTGAACCCTACAGCTCTAGCTTCTCCCATTCTTTGGAAGAGCTGGAGAGAAGCCACTTGGGCTGTGCAGCGACTGGGTACGCAGGAATGGCCAGACTGTAGGAAACAATACTTCTGGAAGAAAAAACCTGTTCCAAATGAACTTACACCTGTAAGTTCTTAGTCAGCTTTTCAGATGTATGAAAAAGTCTTATTTCTAAAGGTTGTGCCATCAATTTAATCACCTTACCTTTCTGTCTCTAGGACAGAGTCAACAGTAATCTCTCTGTATTGTGGCACACTGTCATTCATATCCATGCAGACTTTTCCAACAAAGGCTCGTTGACCGAATTTATCTGTTGAGATGCATAAGAATATAGAACTTAAAATCACTGGTTCTCAAAAACTCCTACCAAGGCCTGTACTGAAATCAAAATAGAAAATTCCACTCAAGTCAGCTTCACTTAACATAAACAGAATTTATGCTCTTTTCTTATCTTTAAGTTGGGAACATCCATGTGACTCTGAAAGTTGAAAAAGAAAAGAGAAAAAACTCCCAAACATTTAAACAGTTCTCCTCTTCCACATGAGTGCCCAACTTTATAAATGTTATAATTGAAGACAAGATTACTGTAGTTTAACCACAACCAGAATTCATAAGGTTAGTATATGAAAAAGACCAGTGTGAAGTCGTGGATGCAAAACACAAGCATCAAAGTATAGTAGCTGTGGTAGATGAGCTGAGCTGAGAAAAGGCACAAAGATCTCGGCAAACTATCTCTCCTTAAGAGAAAGGAATGAGGTTCCTTATATGCCTCCCACATGCAGCTGGATGGAGAAAATTACCAGAGCTACTTCTAGCCTATTCCTTGGGATTTGTTCATGCTAGGACTCAGAAGTCATGTGTGAGACTTAAAAGGAATGCATGTAATATTCAGTTCTAAGATTTTAAATGTGTTTCTAAATTAGATCTCTTTTGTTCATTTTTACTGTCCGAGTTGTTGAATACAATGGCCTCGAAGTTTTAGGTTTTCCTAGAAAATTAGAAAGGCTAGGGAGATTTTGATGGAAACATTCTCATTAAATTGGTCTGCTTTGGGAGCTAGCTCAGCCTTGAGAAATCCTGCAAGAACCACAGCACTTTCAGACAGCAGGCATTTGCAACAGTGAACAAAAGGGAGGGATAAGATCCTGATGCAACTCCCACTGTTCTGGTTTTGGAGGGCACGTGGAGAGTTTTGATATTGATTCTCAACGGCAATTTCAGAATATCAGGAAATTAATGCACTGACTGCACATCTTGACATTCAGTCCTTTAATCCTCAAATACCAAAAGCTAGAAAGAGCAGAGAACTGCAGCTGAAGAGCAGCTCCAGCAGACCTAATTCAAGCTCAGCCAGCAGCTGATGTGGGAATGAAGAGACTAGACAAAACAGCAGTAGGAGAGAGGCGGTTAGGTGAACAAGGGTAACCTGGGTGGATTCTGGGGACGCAGTATGACAGACAGAATGAACAAAAAACAAATTAGTAGAAAGACAGACCCCTAGCTAGTCTAAAACTCCTAAGCATTGTTTCCTTCAGCTAACACAGTCTGCACAACATCCTTCAAAACTCACTGTTAGTCTTACCTATAATTTCAGCAAGAAGAAGAGAAGTATCTGTGTGAATTGTTGCAAAGTAGCAAGCTGTAGTCGTGCCATTCTTTAGAGTTCGTCTCTATAAAAAGAAATCAGTTTCAACTGTCTGGAAAAAAAATAGTTAAGCTGCCAAATTGCAGAACAGGCAGTCTCATTTCAAACTCTGAGAACATTTAGTTATTGTGAAATTGTGCAGTGAAGTAGGAAGGTAAAATATAGATTTTTAATTTCACAATTGCTTTTTTAAGTCTGAGTGTTGATAAATACAAAACTTTCTCTTCCAAATACATAAGGATTTTAACAACACCTAAACCCATAGAAACCAGTCTGTATTTCCTTCACTCAAACTGGAAATAAATTCTGACTCATATTTAGAAATACAACCAACCAGTCATTTATGTTATTTCCTAGTTTTGAAAGGCTCTGGCTTCCACAGTGAAGCACTGTTTACCTAACATTAGCAAAGCAAGGCTTTTGGGAAAAAGTAGCTGGTTTTATTTGGTTACCTGATGTGGCTTGGAATAAATAGTATAAAACTCTTTTGTTATCCCTGAATACAAAGTAATAAACTGCAAGGTAAAAGTAAACTGAGAACAACTCTTCAGTGTAGTTAATTATTTATTTAATTACACCATTTAAAAGGAGAGGGTAGTGGATACGTGTTCATATTATGTTTGGAGAACATGTATAAATGAAGAGCCATTTACAGTCACATTAAGTCACGATTAAACTTACAGCTTCACTTGATCTTGGGACTAATGCATACTATTCGACAACCCATTCAACATACAGGTTTAAATTGCATTTTTGAATTCTGGCTACAATGTAATCTGAGAAATTTTTTTTATGAGAAAGAAGGTGGAGCATCCAACACAACTTTTGAGAATGGCTAGAGCCAATTATTTGACAAACACAAAGCCAAGCTCTGTCTTTTCCTTACAATATTTAAATTAAAGCCAAAAATTTAAAAAATGTCTTTAAGGGTTCCTAAAATTTCATTACTGAGACAAATTACCTTTTCCTTTCTTAGCTTTTAAATCCCAGAATTCTCCACTTCTGGATTCCTAACATCATTGTTAAATGAAAGCTAAAAACGTGGTTTCTAAATCATCAGCATCAAGAACTGGCTTTCGTAAAATTTGAGGGACCAGAGCAGGTTCCAGCTAAAATCTGGCAAATTTCACCTCATCTGTTTCTTTTACCTGGTATAGAAAGTGTTTATTTGAAACAGAATTTTGGTTTAAAAAAAATCACTATGTTTTCATTACAACTCCAAAAGTACAAAGACACATATGAAACAGCATCTGCTTCCTGCAGGTTTAGTCCTGTTTCTAACAGTTGAAGGTTATTATCAGCCCCATCAGACATTGCAGAGCAGCTGATATTCTGAAACATTTTGGGGTGAAAACATTTTCCTGACCTTGTCCCATTTGATAGACATAGGGAGAGCCTAACCATTATGCTGAAGCTCCTACAGGTAACTCCCATCCCTCACTGGCAGTTCTTTCCCAAGTGATGTTACTAAACACCCTGCACAGCAAGTACTTTAGCTGTGCTAATGTCACCCAGTTTGAACTGATGGAGACAGTAACAGTATGTTGAGGCACACAGCTGGAACATGAGATCACTTCAATGTCTTAAGTAGCTGAGGGCATGTGTGCTTGTCACTAGAGTTTATGAGCAAGCTGCTCCTTTGTGTTTTTATTATGGCAGGTGGCAGAAAATAATTTTCTAAAAAAATTCTGTGGCAAGGACAGTATAAGTCTTTATTTCAGATTCACTACGCTATAATTTTGACACATGTTGTCACAGTATTAGACAAATGCAAGGCAACTTATGCTGACCAAATCATTTAATCTGTTGAAGATATTTCAGTCTACATATTAAAGGATACATTTCAGCTATAGGACAGAATCAGTACTCTGCAATGTGACTGAGCTGCTCATTGTTCATCAAGTGGAATTTGACCTTAAAGCCTTTATATTGCTTAGAATCAGTCTAGATCAAACACAGTATCTCTGTGTCACAACACTGTTGACAGACTTCAGCTAAAGCCCCTGCAGTGAAATATATTCCTGCTCCAAGGATCTCAGCTGTAGAAACGTCTTTCTTAATTACTCCAGAACACCCCAGATTTGTTGCCCGTGAGAAGCATCTTCTCTTTCATGTAATCTTTGCAGAAGACAATTCCACAAGAGGCTTTTTGTGCAGAAAAGGAAATATACTCTGACATAATTTTTTTTTTTACCATGCTTAGATATTTCTGCATTGATGTTGTCAGCACCTGCTGGCTACACTAGCTCTGAGAGTACTCTTAAATGTTGGTCATAGTACTCAGATATCAGAAAAAATTATAAACAAGTTCATTGTTATCCATATGATCAAATGAACTGTCTTACCAGCAAAAACAGAACAAGACTGGAACTAGCAGGTGACAATCTTGTCTGGCAATTAGAACTGCAGCTATACTATCTGGTCTTCATGACATTAAAACATGCTTTACTAATTCTGCTGACCTTCTGAAAACATACATATATTTCACAAATATGAGTGTCGTCAAGAAGGTAAATGGCATTTGCAGTACTTACAACAACTCTGGTGTACACTTCTTCTGCAAAATCACTGTCTTTGTATTTGGCTTCTGTTGGGAATGTGTAGGTAGTCAACCACTGCAAAAGAGGCAGATCTACTCTTGTACCAGTAAATGAATACTGAGGGGCATGAATGTGTGTATCAACCATTCCTGGCATGAAGAATTCACTAGGGAAAGAAATGAGAATTACAACAGTCCAAAACAGCACAAAATTTTCCACAGTAAGTAGTTTTGCTTTAAACAGTATGTTTGAGCAAATTCCACCAGAGTAAATGGCAAGTACAGATTACCTTTCCTCTTTCAGCATCAGCATATCAATTCCTACTGTGCTACCCAGACCCCTTTTATGGTATGAAGCAGTTGAATAACTTTTACACAGACTTACATAATAATAACTTTTATAAAGACTTGCTTATAGCTAACTGAGAGAAAAACAATATAAGAGCATGATGAATCCAGTTATCTTTAATATTTACGCAGACTAAATACCAACACTGAATAAAGCCAAACAGACTTCACAATAACTAAAATTACCCCACTGCAGAACCCACCCAAAAAAGAGATTTTGGCACAGTCTTCCTTTCTAGTAAGGATATATTTGGAATGTCTCTAGCTGACAGGCCATTACATTTACAAAACTGTACCAGTTTTTCTCTGCATTATATACATGTCTATACATACATATATTCAATCAATTAATTTCAAAGTTTAATGGAAGAACAGCCACTGTGTCTACAAATGAAGACACAGACACCAGTGAAAAAAATCTTTGCTCAATATCTTGAGACGAAAAGCATATTTACAATGGAACTGTAATATTGTCTGTTGTCATGTAGTGTTCATGCAGTAACAGGGTGAATATATTAACATCACCAAGAAGTTGCTATAATTATTTTGGTTTGTGCTGGAACTCCATACAGTATAAAATTTCTCTCACTCTCCTTCTCCCAGACTAAGGAATGAACGGTGATTTCATCTCTTTGTAGTTCCCCTTCCTGTTTTCCTGCACACTAAAAATGCTGAAAGATCTTTGTCAATCTGATCCATGCTCCCAGAACCTTCCATTTTCCTCAGGCTATTTCAAGTGAAGAAAACATCTGATGACTCATATATACTGTACGATTAGCCTTCCAACAAAGAACACAGATTTTTTAACAACTGAACACTAAAATGATGCAGCAGCAATAGATTCCAAGCCACAAGTTGTTTATAGTTCTGCTACTGCATGCAAAGCAAGAAGGTGCCATCCAAAACTATTTCACTTCACCAGAAAGGCAGGGGATTTCACTGGCTGAAGAAAAAAGAAATGCTCTAGCTGCCAATACATTTAGAAATCCAAGGTTCTGTGTTTAGAAGGTTTAAATCTTCTAATTTTATTAGTTTTTACTAAGGACTGTGTCAAAGCCCAAGCAATTGAGTTTTATATCTGTAGTGTTAGTGTTACCTACATTTACAAAGTCTAGAGTTTCAAGCTACTTAGGCAGAGCCCACTGCTAACAAAATGGACATAAAATTTAATCTGAAGGACGTATGTCATTTACTTCTGTAAGCACAGAAGAGGTCATGTAAGAAAGATAAATACAGCATTTTGTTCTGTGCACTGTAATTCAGCCAGCACAATTCAGCCATGGCTGCCGTTCCAAACTAAGGAATGCAAACACCGTACAGATTGTCCACCCTCCAAGTCCCAGGACACGGTCAGCTCTTGGGTTAAGATCCCTCACAGAGCTGAAAAAGAGTTTTGCCCATGAGATTTGGTTTAACGTCCTCCCCACCACAACGTATTCAGAAAGACTTGCATTACTTCACTCAGAGAATAAACGGCATTTGCTGAAATTAATCTAAACAAAACACATACTAGTTACTCAGTTCTCTTATGTCAGATGTTTTGAACCCCCACTTCTCAGCCAGTTGCTCTTGCTGATCAGTTTGTTCGAAAAACACAATCTAAAAGAAAAAAAACCAAAACCTAGTTAGATTCTTTACGCCTGTATCCCACATCAGCTTTACATGAAGGCAAAACAAGTCATAGCTTAAAACAGATTTTACACACTTACTACAAAGGTGATAGGTTTGCATTGAAATACTTGTTCTTCCTGACTATCAAGCATGATTTTGAAATACCTACTTATAATCCAGTGAATAACCGCGCCCACTTTGTAACTTGTAAGAAAACAATTAATTCATTCTCAAGTAATACGCAGGCAAGACTGCTCAGACTTCAGCATCCACTGGCATTCCTGTAACATACCGCAATGCTAGCAGTATGGCTGCTCATTGTGGAGGTATGCGACAGCCTTATGGGAATGCAATTATAGTACTCAAAACCAGAAGGGTCAAATTAATTGCTTTGCCTAGGACTAACTGGCACTGAGCTAAGTATCTCCTAATTTTCTGCTCACATCATTAATGTTGAGGTTTTTTTTTTTATTTTTTAAGTGCCTACGTACAGAAAAGGAATTGAGGAAAAAAATGCGGATAATGATTTCAGTTTCCAGAACAGACTAAAAGCATGCTCAAGATCTTTGTTTATTTAAAAAAACCTGCAATTTGGAGCCTATCTCAGCCCCGTTTGACTCTTCGAGAACATCAACTCTACCACTACTGAGTTTCTGTTGCTAAGTCACAATTTTAGCACACTTACTGTTTATTTTTAAATTCCATGGTGTTTTAGTCTACAACACGACTCTTGGCAGCTGAATTCTCCGCTTTTTAATTCTCTGGTCTGGCAATAATATGCATGAAAACTCTCCAAAAAATGAAGAGCGGAGAGTCTAGGAACTACAATGCCCACTACAAGCTCCAAGCAGAAACCAGGTTTCTGCAACACTTGACAGAGTAAAGGATGCATCTCCCAGCCAATGACTGTCTACCCTGAGCTTTCAGGAATTCTAGCCTAACCACTGTTTCTGTCAGAAACTAACTCACAGTCTTCCAGCTTCCTTGGTTTAAGACCTCATTCCTCTAAGTTCAAGGGAGTAATCTTAGTGCTATTGGTATCTTTCTGCTCCTGTGAAGATGCCCACACTGAGTACCTGTATCACCCTCAGGCCAGCAGTTTCTAAGGCAGCAATTAAAAATATGTAAAGGCAAGATAAAATAGTTGTAAAAAGGCAACAGGAAGGAACTTAGGAGGAAGATCAAGAGGACCAAAAGAGCGCTGTTTGGCAGTTAGTTACACGCTCATTTTTTTTAATATATATGTGACATTACCTTTTGCAGTTTCTATTTGTTCTGTAAAGAAAAATAAGCAAAGGCTGCTCAACTGTAGACAAGAGGGTTTTGGTTGCCTAGCCTTTTAAATGCACATATGGCTTATATGATTTACACTGTCTGAAGAGCAGATGTTTAAAAATTTTAGTCAGAAATAAACCTGTTAAAATCATACAATATAAATAAATACCACGCTAGTGAAAATCGCAAGAATATTGTAGTCCGTTAATACTTCACATGAAGCTGCATCTTTCTCCTTCTAAAGAGGAATATAGCCAGCTTAACTAGCTATGTATCTGCAGAGGGCTTAGAATACAGACCCACTGAAATTTCTGATCAGCAGTAAAGAAAATGTCACTTAGATGCTGAAGTCAAAATGGATGCAGAATGAGTAATGTTAGAGTTGCTGGTGTGGGGGGGTGGGGGAAAAAGGAAAAAGAGAGAGAAATATGCAACACCAGATGACAAATTCTGGAAACAGAGGTTGCCATGGAAAAGAAATTACTATTATATACTCATAGGGTGCAGATAAATAAAACACTTAAATCATGGAAAAATGAAGAAAATAGGTTTCAAAGGAGCCAGACACATGAAATCAACCCTAAACCTGACATTTGGTTTGTTAATGTTGAATGCAGCTATAGATGAATCAGCAAGACATATCTTCTTTTCAAACATGCTTCCCAACAGAACTCTTTGGTTACCCAAAAGATGTTCTCCATTGCTTTAGGATATATTTTCTCTAGCCACCTTTCTAAAACTGAATGTTTTAGGGTCTTTGAGGTCTGAGGCTTGGACATTTGCTTGAGTATTTGGTTGTACATCCAAGGTAACCAACCTGTTGCACTGATCCTTTAAATTAGTTCTGGACCTTAGAACTGTAAAAGCAAGAAACAACTTCACAGCAGAGTCAAAAGAAGTGCACAGGCAACACTAAGACCTTCAGGTTGCAAAGAAGGAAGTCACAGAGACTAAGCAGCACTTTGGGAAAGGTGTATCACATCAACGGCTGCTAACACCAGTGCTCAAACACATCGATCAGTTCTGATGTGTCACCCATGTGATGGGGCTAAAGGATCCAGAGACAAGGATCTGAGACCCCCCCCTACCCTGGTGCTTAACTTGACTTTTTTTATTCTAAAGGATGCCCAAAGCTCCTCCATCAACACATAGATGGTCTGCTAAACTATGCATTAACCCTGACATGGTAGACGCTAACTCCTTCCAAGCACCACAGTGCAAATAACTTTGCTACCAAAAGAATGGAAATGAATGATACTGGCTGAAGGAACGCTGTTTTTTGATCCAACAGCGCCTGTGTTACTTCTTTCTGGCCATGACATTCATACATGAACATGAGCAAGGGATCCATCCTTCTTTTCCGTCCCACACACTTCTCTTCCCTCTTTGTTTCCACAATAATTAGCTGACCTCTGCAACTAGAGACATGATGTCTACTGCTTGCCTAGTTCCCAAAACTAGAATGTGAGGATAGATGAGAGACAGGAGCACTCACTAGACCCAGCTCCTGAACAAACAGCCCAACCTGTGGAGGAAGGCTAAGCAACGAACATCCAGACGGATGTTGGTACCTTAGTACCTTCCTCCTTGAACAGCTAGTACATATCATTTGCTATCCTAGCTGGCTTAAATAAAAGACTCAATGTTTGGCAGTACTTAACAACTGTTAAGTACCCCTATTCCACAGCTCTTGCTCTTTTCATGCCTTCAACAGGAGCTTTTAGCTTAATACTTGTTCAATTTACTTAATATTGTACTCAGCTAAGTTAATTTCACCAAGATTTCAATGACAACTCACATTTTGCACTTGTCTCTATTTTCTTTACCCTGAGGAATACTACTCTTTGTTTGCCATTCTTCAAGAGCAGCACCACTCTGCTCTGCAAACCACTCAAACTCAGTCCTGATTTTGCTAACTTAACGATAACTTGGGTCTCCATACCTGACAGCAGTGTTTTCCTTGCTAAAGCTCCCTTTTCAATTACAGGCAAAGCACAGAGAGCCGACATTTCATTTGTGGCCTTTACCAACCAAGTATCCCCACGTGCAGTGGGAGTCTGGGCAGTGTTTCTGTGGCACTGGCTGTATGATCCTGTCCCTTGGAGGACAGGGACTCACACTGGAGAACAGGACCTGGCTGTTCACAAAAGTTGATCTATTCACCCTGTCAGAGGCAAGAGTCTTCCACAGTCAGTTGCAGTCAGCAACATGAGGCAAAAGAACAAGTCTTACTTAGTTTAACTTACTTCTTTGGGAGTAATACTGAAACAGTTTTGGTGTAAATTTGGACAATAAACGTATGCAATTTTCTAACCAGCTTGTCCTTGAAAAGCTAACTCTTCTGTGATTCCAGCAGAAGTTCTGCATGAGGTAAAATTACGAGTAATAGGATAAAGGGTACCATAACTAACTGTATCAGACCCTAGAATAGTAAAATGCCAAGAATGTGTATTAAAAAGTGAAGAAAATTAAAGTCCTTGTTACTGTATTCTAGTGGGAATTTTATTTTTGGACAACAGAGTTTTACTGGAAAATATATTTTTTTTAAAGCAACTGCATGAGAATGTGTCAATTTATATGCAAGGAAAACAATATCCAGTGAATCCTTGTTCACTAGGAGAAGGGAAGACAGTGACTGAGAGCGCAGATTCCTAGGTACAGCTTACTAAGATACCTGTTTTTCAAACAAATCACTTAAAGCCTAAGGATGCTGAGTAGGGACACTTTTACAGAAATTGTCATTAGAGAGAGACCAGAATGGGGTATGAGTTTCTGCCTCCTGCACCCGAGTTACACAAACCAAACTATTTTGTCATTCAGCTCTGTTGTCTTTAGTTGACAGCAACCAATACAGTTATGGAAGTCTTTATTCCTCTCCCATACATCAAAATACCACTTCTCATAGACTTTGCTATGCCTTGCACCAGACTCCCCAAGAGCTGTAAGAGGGCTGCCCTGAAACAGACACTCATGGACTTGGATGAACAGAGAAAATAAACTCAGTAAGGGCCCAGTGTGCTTTGCACAGATTTCAAACGCTACTGAACCCAGACACACTGATGCCTGTTATTTAGCTGCAAGAAAGAAAAAGACCTTTTTAAATTATATATAGGGTACCTACATATGTTATTGAGTGTATAAGGAGAATTCACTAATCTAACAATAAGACATCACCAGTCTACCTACACAACGTGCACGGTCGTTAAGGGAACGGTACAGCTTCCCTGCCAGAATCAATCCTGCCTTACCAGTAAATGCAACGCTTGCTCTAAACTTGGCTTGTACCACTAATCGTTGTGCCCAACATCATCATTTTCTTAACCCTTTATGGGCATATGTCATGTTTCCTCTTGTGACAAGAAAAAAAAAAAAAAAAAAAAAAAGCCTCACTCAGAAGGCTGTGCATGAGTAGAGCGAGTACGCTGCAGTTACAGCCCGTGCTGTGATAGTTTGCGAACGGGAAACCTGCCTGTGAAACTGAAAGAAAACTGAGAGAACCTGAAGGAGCGCCCGGCCCCGGCGCGCTGCTGCCCTGGCGGCGAGTGGCACCCTTGGGGACAGGTCTGGGCCACCCGCAGGGCCGTGCCGGGGGAGCCCAGCGCGCCCCGGCTACCCCGTCCTGCCAGCACGACACCCCGGCTCGGCGGCCCGGCCCGCAGGCACCCGGCAGGTTGTGTGCGCATTTCCCGCGGCCTCCCTACGGACCGGCGGAGACGGCCCTACCCCTCACTCACCGCGCCCGGGCCGGGCCCGGCACCGAACAGGGTCACCGGACCGGAGCGGGGCGGAGCGGGGCGGGGAGGGCTCGGGCCGGTGCCTCGGGCATCTGCTGACACCGCCCCCGGCCCCCCGCCCGGCCCCCGCACAGCACCCCTGCCCCCGGCCCCTGCTCACCGTCCCGCTATCGTCCACCCCCAGCAGGTGTCCGTGGCGGATCTCCATGGGCGCCGAGCGGCTGGAGTGCACGAAGGTCCCCCTGAAGACGTGGGCCAGCGGCGGGCGCTGCGGGGAGCCCATGGCGGCAGCGGGCGGGCCGGCGGGGCTCGCTTCGCCGCGGCGGACGCTGGCTGGGAGCTGCCACCCAGCGAGCTGCCGCCCTTCGCCGTCTCCCGGTGCCGGCGGCGGCTTCCTGAAGTTGTCACCATTTCCCCACCCCCTGGTGACTTTCTTCGCGGGGAGTGGTTTCGGTGTGGGGACGGCGGGAGGCCGGGCAGCCCCCTTGCCCCGGCGCCGTCGGAGGGAAGCGGGGCGGGGTGTGGGGGTGGGCGCTCTGGCGGGCGGCAGGGACGTGGCCGCGAAGTGCGCGGGGTGCTCCCGCTCCAAGCCACTAGCCACCACCCCCTCAGGGACGAGTCCTCTGCCGTGTGAGAGCGCAAACGCCTGGAGCAGTGCCCCGTGGGTCCCGGGGTCCCGGTTACTTCCCGGGAAGCGGCGGGAGGTCAGACCAGGCGCCTGGCTGCGCTTCGGGAGCGTCTGGCAACGCCCGCAGCCAGCGCCGGGGTGGTAACCGCTTTCAAAAGTTTAACGTAAAAAAGCTTGCCCTGCCACAAGGTGCCAGCAGCTTGTGACCTGCTGCGGTGTGCCTGGAGCACTAGGAAATTCACTGGACATTTTCAGAAAAATAGACTTAATTGTAAAATACCATTAACTTTAAACACGCATACTGAGGTGGCAGTTACTGCTTTGTTTCACCTGTTCTGCCGGACTCCATGCTCCGAGATTAAGCTCTCGGACTGTCTCCTCACTCGTTGGCCCCGGTACTGCATGTTAGTAGGGCATAGGAGCAGAAAATAGATGCCAGCTGAGGTACCGGAACTGCCAGGAGTAGGCAGCCAAATGCCTCGTTCAGTGGAGGTGGTCTACAGAAAATAACAGCCTCCAGAAAAGGAAAGGCAGAGAAAAACGCATTTTTTTAACCCAGAGAACCTCACTTCCAGAACCACATTCTGTTCCAACAACCAAAGTCAATCAGGAGCACATGCTAAGAGGCTTGCTATTGAGATTATTGGGATAAGACTTCCTGTGGGGCCAGAATGATGTGCACCAAGGATAACACCATGAGTATCCTCTGAATTCCTGTTTGAAAACACCTTTCTTCATCAGGTTGTGAAGCAGCAAATGAACTTGGCACCAAGAGCACTGGCACTCATTCTCAAAGCTGGATTGTGAAGTTTGTCATTACATAGTTTATTATTAAAAGACCTTTGCAATTCTTGCTGTGCTGACACTGTATAAATGCGTAGCAGATTCTCTCTCCTACAAGCTCTCCATATCTATGGTGGGAGGAGAGAAAGACACAGTGAGAAAGCACAGGATGAGTTTAATTTTGGTCTGCTATGGGCAAGTCACCAGCTTTTATCTTGCCTTTTTGCCTAAGAATGTTTTCTAGGTTGCTGTGAAAGAAGTTTAAAAAATAGTGGACTTACTGATAGCAGCTACATGATCTTACATGGACTTCGCTGTCAGCTTAGTCAGGCCATAGTGTCCAGAATAAATTGGACGAGTGGAAGTGACTCTTACGTGCCAATATTTGTAATTTCTTGTGAGAGGTCTTGTAGTTTAGGAAGACTCCCAATGAGGTAAAATGGATTTTTTTTCAGATACATGGCAGTTTTTTATTGTATTTCTAATTTCTTTGACGTGAGAAGCTAGAAAACAAAACAAAATGCAAATTGGGCTTGTGGGTTAATCTTGTTTGGAAAGAAAACTGGCATTGACAATCCTTCATGCGATTCAGTTTGCCTACAAGCTTCCTGCTTCCTTCAGCAGCAGTTATAAATTTTAAAAAAATATCACCAAAAGGCTTTTAAATTAGCACTTGTAAAAGTCGTCTTGCAAAGGTGTTTCTCGGGGTAATACTACTGTGTTTATTAAGGCTGCAGCTGAAACAAGCTGTATTCCAAGCTGTGACCCCAGGTGAGGAAAATTGCCTTTTGCTGTATGAAGGATAAGGAGTGAGAGAGAGGCTGGTTTTGACACTGAATAACAAAAGTAGACGGAGTGGAGCTGAGAAATACGGTGAACAGAGACCAAGCCCTGTGGACATAAGATCACTTGCTCCTCCTGTGAACAGAGGTGTGAAAACAACTTTGCCCAGCAATAGCTGCTGCTCCATGCAACTTGCCTCTGCCCTGGTGGCAGCAGCTAGCCAGATTTTCCAAGGTAGGTGGGTCCCACTGTACGCTGTCCTCTCCAGTGTGCTGCCCTAGGTATCTGTGTGCTGCACTTAAACCAGGCTACGTGCGGCTTTTGGCTTCAAATCCCGACCTTTTGTGCTGGCTGCTACCCAGACGCACATACACTGTCCAGAGCAATAGCCAGCAGAACTCGCTGTTCCTGCGAAACCATTCAGCTGCATTTGGTGGGGACGTGGGCTGCCCCTGAGAACCTGAGACTTCCTCAGCCCTGGTTTTCCATTAACGATCTCACCGATTTCCTCCAGCTACCTTACATAAAGGTTAATACTTACTGCAGTTGATTTCAGTAAGATTT
Organism: Falco rusticolus; assembly: GCF_015220075.1. Taxonomy (NCBI): domain Eukaryota; kingdom Metazoa; phylum Chordata; class Aves; order Falconiformes; family Falconidae; genus Falco; species Falco rusticolus. Next base: position 45,720,362 of record NC_051210.1, on the reverse strand, counting down.
AATCCAGCCAGTATTTATGCATGAGAAGAAAACCAAAACCACTGACAGTTTCTTTCTCTAGCACTTCAGGAAGAAATGTTCAGTAACTAATACCACTGTTGGTAAATTTATGGCCTGTAAGTGGGTTCCAAACACTCTGAAGTTGTATAATTTCACTGCTAAAAGAACTAAAGCTCTCTTCCACTCTTTTCCAGCTGTCACGTGGGAGAACATGGGAGCCCCTGAAGAGGTCTGGTGGAGAAATGGTTAACACCCTTCCCTCCTCCCAGACTTTTTTGTTTGTTACTAGTTTGCAACAGTTATGCCTGCATGCCCTACATATTGACATGGCTCCAGATGAGACCATGCTGGCTGTGAAAAACTGACTCATTCTTCCAAAATGTAAGTGGATTACACTGATGCATGTTTAGTTTTGCTGGGATATGCTGGGCTAGGCACTTTACCTCCTTGGATAGAAATGTAATGCTCTGTTGTGACAGTTACATACTCATTAACTTAAAGAGTAATGACATAACTTTCTTATTTGCAAAATGGTTGAGGGTCTGGGGAGAGAGATTTAGATTCTTACAAATCATGCAATATTTTGTTTAAATAGCATTTTAAAAGAAATGTTAGCTTTAGAGATTCCTTGAAATCATCATACCTGGATTAACACATTTACATTGAAGTACATAATTACTGTACTTTGATATGGTGCTGTTAAAACAACTGAAATCTGTTTTGCCATTTCAGACTCCCTGTGTCTTCTAATTCGTTGCCTTCTAGGCAATTACAGAAATAAGGCTTTAGTCAGAGTCCTGAAGCCAAACAACTTCAGCACTAGAAGAATAAACAGTCAATGTACTTCTAGGATCACAGGGACAGATTTTAGCAGGATTAGAGTGTCTTCGTTATCATTAACACTTTCACTTAGTGATTTTTTTTTTTCCACTTGGTACACTATACAAAGCAAGAATTCAATGCCTTGTTTCAAAGTTTCAGAGCACCTAAGCTGATCCTGTAATTTCTGGTAAATACAAAAAAAAAAAAAAAAAAAAAGAACCAAAAAACAAAAAAAACTGGTTTCTGCCCCTCCACTTTCAGAAAAATAGTTCATGGGGTGAATGCCACCAAACAGAAGCTCCTGTTGTCAGGACTCTGCTGAGGTAAGTGCCTGTGGAATTTGAGCATCAGGGTACAATAATTGTTGTTGTGATATAGAAGTGAATGTTCTCATTGCATTTTGTGGTCAAAATGTACCTTGCATTTGTAACATAGCAACTAAATCAGTGAAAAGAAAAAATATAAGAAAAATAAAGTGAAACATGATAAATACCTGCTCTCAAGTGTGAAATTATGTTGGGAGCTAGGATTATTCCAGCACACACTACTTCAAGCATCTCATTTTCCCAGAAATACTTGTATCATCAACATCTGTGTACAATACTTTATTTTTCCAACTCCACCTAAACCTGAAAACTACCCGACCCAAGAAGAGTAAGAAGCAATGACCATACATACAAGCTCCATTTCATTTCCCACCATGGACATTCACGCTGCAGGTCCCAGGCAGAGCTTTCAGCCTTTGGATCCTAAGTCTACAAAGGCTTGGGAAGGCAAGGCTCAGACACCTCCAGGAGAAGCTGGAGTTACCTTCTAATGCTTTCCACCTCCAAAAGGGGCCAATACTGGCACAGTACTGTCATAAAATATGTCATCATTAGAATTTAAAAACAGTACATCCTGCTTGTTCACTGATTAGTAGTTTCCTGAAGCACAGTTTGGCTGATGTTCAGTTTTAACAGACTTTTTTGGGTTTTAGGAACAAGGTTCGTTCTTAACAGAAATTGTAGTAACTAAGCCAGAGAAATTCTTAAGAAAAGTCAAGAAATACTACACAAATATAAGTAAAACTCACCTCTCACTAGAAGTACAAGCATGAATGGGTGAAACATGCCAGAAGTTTTTGTTAGCAAACTTGTTTTCAGTTTCCACAGGATATATAGGATGAATCAATACTCCTGCTAGTCTATACCTCTGATCCTGCCATGAAAGAATAGAACAGAACTTTGGTCTCTGCCGTTGTTAACAGAGCTTTATGAGGAATGAATTAGACCAGGTTGTATGTAGTTGCCTGAGCCCTTTCACTGAGAAAACTTTATCTGTAGAATTACATTACATGGTGAATGCAACACATGTAATAGAATGGGATGAGTTGATTTCTAGTCATAGCATCATCATAAACCACTGTACTTAACTTTTAAAGACTTGTCTTGCTAGTCTTGTTTTCATGCTCAAAACACATAAAAACAAATAATATACTTCAGCATATTGTCAGTAATTAGACATTTATCTAACTTTGCATTACTAGCAGGAGAATAAATTCTTGAGACATTTATACAAAAATAAATTGTTGTGAGGAATTGAAGTGAGCAGTTACTATTGATTTCCTCTTTAGTGCTATCCACACATGAACTCTTTTCCTGCTTTAGAGGAGTAAATGACTGCTGCTTCTTCCCCTAGCCTTGTGTCACCATTAGTGGTGACTGATAATCTTGATGAGCTCTCTTTTCCAATGTGCTTCCACTTTGTGGAATGTGCTGGAATTAACTTTCTTCTTGAATGATTTGTGAACTCTAAGCTTAATAATTGCAATGTATTAACCAGCAGTTGCATTTCTAAGCTGTACAAAGGACTTATTCATGTGTTCTAGTGTCCAACCAACTAGTAAAATCATCATGAAAGGTTTTGTAATCAGGTTGGAGGAAGTCTACTAGAAATATAAAAATAATGTCACAGTATTATTATGTCATCACTTTGTTCCAGCAATTATTAAAACAAAAATATGTGAGAATAAAAAAAAAATAAATGAAACATTTACTGAATTCCAGTGGTCATAGTGATGTGTGTAAACAAAATTAACTAACTTATTTATTCACAGGTACATAGATTTATGGATTATCAGTTCTGGAATTGAAAATGAATTTATTTCTATGACCTGTTGATAGCAAGTTTCTTCTTTCCATCTAAAACAGAGCTTCTAAGCTGTTTAAAAGTGGCAATCTCTTATCTGAGGTATACAACATTTCAACTTCCCAACAGTTCCTCTTAGAGAAGAGGGAGAGGGAAGGGAGGGATAGAGGGTGGTGGTGGTGAAGGGAAGGAACTTATTGGTGATAACCATTATGTAGATGTGCATGTCAGTATTATTTACCCAAGTTCAACCTGAGAAGTTGATAGAAGCCCCCTTACCTCCCAAAAAGGCAAATAAGTACAGCAAGTGGGGAAAAGTGGAGTTTTCATCACTTAAAGGTTGATAAAAATATTTCTTTCACAAATGCTTCCCAACCTCACCTGTTTCCTAACAGGCTTTTATGGGATCTTGGCTACTGGCTAAGAAACTTTAAAACCTAGAGTACTGGTCAGTATCCTGTGTAGGGACCATTGAGCACATTAGAAAAAATTATTTCCTAAGGCTGCAAAAGAAGAGATGTTGATGGGCCTTAGTCTTTCCTGTATCCATTTCCTTACTCCTAGTTTTTGGCTGTGTTTTGCTTGTGTTTTCCAGAGGGTTTGCAGTAGTGTGACTCATCCTCACAAAATTACTGTTATTTCATCTTGCTTTCTGACTTTCAAGCACTCAGTGGTATAACTTCAAAGTTATATATATATATATATATATGTATAACACGTGTGTGCCATATTGATACCCAATAAATATGTTTATTTTAGCAATTTACTGTGCTGGACATGCAGATTTTCTAGACGGGATTTTTTTTTTTTTTGGAGGGGGGTGTGTGCACAGATTTATCTTGTGTCTACATTTAGTGTCATGCAGTGTCAACCTGTGTGCACTGCTTACTTGTGTGCTTGGCATGGTTTCCCTTTTGGTTGGAGGGAGCCCATGATGACATTGCATGCAGGAAGCCACACACAGGTCCCCCTCTGCAACGTGTCTGCAAGGTCCTTCAGTAGTTTGCTCATTACCCGTGCACAGGTTTCTGTTAGTAAAGACTAGGCAGTCTGGGATGCTTCTACAGAAATACAGTTTCACTTATCAGCTATAGACATATTCAGCTGGAAATCACTTACTAGGTGCATACACATGGTGCATACTAAAGACCAGCAATTAGCATGAACTCCATTGCTGGTAAACACAACTCGGGTATACAGTCCCAGAACCACAACACATAGCATCAGATCAAACCTCTATCCCTTTGAATCACACCAGTAAGTAAGGTAGATCCTTCAGTCATTAAGGCTGTCCCACACAACATCCTTGTCGCTAAATTAAAGAGATATATGTTTGATGGATGGACTATTAGATGGGTAAGAAACTGGCTGGATGACTGCATACAAAAAGTTGCAATCAATGCCTCAATGTCCAAATAGAGTTCAGTAAGAAGTGGTGTCCCCTTAGAGGTCTGCATTGGGACTGGTGTCTATTCAGTGTCTTTATTAATTACATAAACAGTGGGATTGTGTGCATCCTCAGCAAGTTTGCAGGTGACACCAAGCTGAGTGGTGTGGTCAACACACTGGAGGAAAGGGATGCCATCCAGAGGGACCTTGACAGGCTTCAGGAGTGAGCCAATGTGAACCTCATGAAATTCAACAAGGCCAAGTGCAATATCCTGCACATGGGTTTGGGCAACCACCAGCATCAGTAGAAGCTGGGTGGTGAACAGATTGAGAGCAGCCCTGAGGAGAAGGACTTAGGGGTACTGGTAGCTGAAAAATCAGATATAAATCAGCAGTGTGCACTTGCAGCCCTGAAAGCCAATTGTATGTTGGGCTCCATAAAAGCAGGTGTGGCCAGGAGGTCAAGGGAGGTGATTCTCCTCCTGTACTCCACTCTCATGAGACCCCACCTCAAGTACTGCATACAATTCTGGAGTCCCCACCACAAGAAAGACATGGACCTATTGGAGTGAGTCCAGAGGAGAGCCATGAAGATGGTCAGATGCCTGGAACATCTTTCCTGTGAAGAAAGGCTGAGAGAATTAAGACTGTTTAGCCTAGAGGAGAGAAGGCTCCAAGGGAGACTTTATTGTGACCTTTCAATACATATTCTCCTTTATTTCTTATAATAAAGGCAGAGAAAGAATTTTACCAGGGCCTTTAGTAACAGGACAAGGGGTAACCATTTTAAACTGAAAGAGGGTGGATTGAGATTGGACATAAGAAAGAAACTCTTTACTATAAGGGTTGTGAGACACTGGAACAGATTGCCCAGAGAAGCTGTGGGTGCCCAGTGACTGGAAGTGTTCAAGATCAGGTTGAACAGAGCTTTAAGCAACATGATCTAGTGGAAGAGGTCCCTGCCTGTGGTTGGACAAGGTGAGCTTTAAAGGTCAAAAAACCCCAAACCATTCTGTGATTCAAAGTATCTGTCTGCTTCTGAAGACACCAGTCTTTTTTTTTTTTTTTTCCCCAAAGGTAATTACAGTGTTCACAATTTTGTGGTGTGCTATTTCCCTTCAATCCCAAGTTGATGTCTGGGAAACACGTTGTACAACCCATGCTGTTGTTGACACATCTAGAAGAGAACCTTGACAAAATTCACAAAAGCATTACAGGGCTTCTCCTAAAAACAATACCAAAGCAAAATTGTTCAGTTGGAAATGCATCTGCAAAAGCTGTGGGGAAACTATACTGACTGGACCATTACGGACACATAGACAGCATACTGCCACAAAGCAGAACTCTGTGAAACAGAGGCATGTTATAGAGGCCATGTATGAGTGGTAAGAGGCATTTGATCAGTTCTCCTTTTTCACCAAGTGTTGTCCAAGAACATTGTTTCATCATGCTTGTCATTATTTATCATGTCAATTTGTTGGCTAGCATCATAACAGCTTTTTTTCAATTTTGCTTTTATGTGACTCCTATCCATGCTGCAGTCTTTCTGCTGCATATGAATACTATCAGGTTCAGGTTTGGTTTTAGATGTGTTTGTGGTTTTGCAGCATTAAGGGATTGCTATGGGTTTTACAATGTTTTCTTCAGACTTCCTTAACACTTTAAGTAAAGTTTCCTTTTTTTTTTTTTAAAAATGCACTTTTCAATTTTTCACATTAGTGATACCAAGATATTTCCTTCTTCTGTCAGATTTTAAGCTGAAACACTATACGTGAGGCTGTTTAACTGTGATGTGTTCCATGGCTGTTCCCTTCACCCATACATGCAGCTAAATTTCTATAAAGAGGGAGGGACGCTTGTGATCCTCTAGTGCAGTCATCTGTGTTATATGCACCATTGGCAATGCCTGAGGTTATGCATGTTTGGGTGTCTCTCTAGGAAGACCTTGATAGACAATTTGCCAGTAATGGTGAATTCACTGTGGCCTTTAATAAGACATGCCAAAATATTTTTAGTAACAATAAACTTTCCTGGCAAAAAAGGAAGGCAGGCACCTTATTTATAGTTTGGATTTGTTTACCTTGGATTTCCAGACACACAATACTTTTATGGTGAGTAGAAGGACCCCTTATGAAAGCTGCATTTCCATTGAGATCAAGCAGATACCTTCACTCTGCCTTTGACAAGCTAAATAGATTGTGGGTTTTGTTTTTCAAGGTATAGCTCATTTTCCCAGCCTTAAATGTTCCTTATGGCTTTTTTTTTCTGGATCCTGTCTAACTTCAGTGTCTTTTGTGGATGCTGAGAACTGGATGTGATACGCCAGAGCCAATCTTGCTAAGGCCAAATGCAGAGGTTATGTAATGCCCCTATTTATACATCTGAAACCAGCATATTTGCCATTTTGCTTATGCTGCTGCACTGAGAAGTCATGTTCACTTGATTATTTACCATAGTCCATCCTATGTCACAGTTAGCTGCTGAATAAATACACCCTACATAAGCATACACCTTGTATTCATTTTTGTTATGAAATAAACAGGTACATGATATTTGTTTGAGGCAAGGCAGTTAAGCTGTCCAGATCACAGGACTGGGCACTCTAGTATTTACTACTCTCCCTGCCTCCATGTTTTTTGCAAATTTTGCCAAAAGACAATTTTGTATTTTCTTCAAAATGTCTGGTAAAAATAGTGTAGAGCTATGCAGTGGTATTTGCAGAATTCTAGTAGAGACGCACCATAATGTACTTCCACATTTACAGTATGCCTAGAGATCTGTCTGCTTTCTTATATGAGTTGGTGGAGTGGTCAACAGAAGACTGTGTATGGTACCCCATCTTGTGTTTTAGCTGATAAAATGGATTTGCTGAACATTTAGTGTGAAGTTTTTTCTGAATTTTCAATATTTTGAAAACAGAATTGCTTTCTTTTTTTTGGTCTTTTATCACTTCACTATAGCAGAAAATTCCTTTTTCCAAAAAAAACCTCCCAGCAATCAAAACCACTGGGGTAATTGCTTTCTGCACTTTTTTTTATGATCACTTCTTTCAATACTTGTGGAAAAGAGCAGTGGGATCTCCACTCCAAAGCATCTGTGTGCATCAGCTGGCACATGTTAGTAAATGTCAGCTCTGAAATGCTTTCAGAATCATTAAAAAATGTATGAAGCAGCCTCTCAAGCTGTCACAAATGAGGCAGATTGAATGACAACCCATCAAGGATATGGGTATTGGCATTTGTGTAAAAGCCAGTGGGATTAAGGCTTCTTCACACACTCACTCCCTTACTTTCCCTGGCATTAGGCTCCCAAGTTCTTGACCTCCATCCCTGGCAGAGAGGTCACTGCTGATCCAGTAGCAGAAAGTCAAGTAGGCTCCTGCTGTGCTGCTGCTGACAGTTACCCCTCATGAGTGTTACTGGCTAAGGATTCTGGGCAGCTCCTGGCACTGATCTCCACCCAGCTCTCTGATCTCGAGGATCTTCCCTGGCTTCCAAGATGTTTTCTCCAGCCGGAATCTTCCCCTGCCCTTTTCCAGGCTCCAGCTTTATCAACCTGCATAGTCTGTGCAGAACCAGGACGTGTGATCAGCCTCTTCAGTGATGTCTCATGTCCCCTCACCAACTGGAGGATTCAGAACATGTCACATGTGTTTAGACCAGGTTTTACCAACATTTATAACTGTCCCCCACGCCAGTTGCAACTAGCAAGTAGCAGGCTTCTGCCTGGGAGTGTAAAAGTTCAATTTTGGAGATCTGCTCACATACACACATGCATTTAATTATCTGCCACCTGCTAGCACTCACAGCTAAGCTATTTTTTCATCCGTGGCACAAGCAAGATTGGTTTTGTGATTAAAAAGTACTGTTGTGACTCATAGGCAATTTTGATATGCAAGTATGATGCTTTAAATAGTACACGGTGACAGAAAGACAGAGCAGGCAAAGTGGCTTGTCTGCTTTGAGGATCTTGGTCCCTGGTAAGTCACACTCATTCACACACTTAAAGTGTTAAATCGCTGTATTTTTGTAGTTTTTTGGATTAGATACAACAGAGGAAAAAAAAATCTATGCCTTTGTAAAAAGGCAGTTGGATTATGCAAATCAAATGGGCTCCCATTTCTTGGCCCTCTGTACAGTCAGAGGTGCAGAAAAACAGCTGAGGCACCTACATTGGATTGTCAGTGAGTGCTTCATCATCTTGGAGAAGAGAAGTTTTATCCTGCTGCCCTGTCAGTGCAAGAGAAATGGATGCCTGGGATAACAGGCAAGTACCAGCCAAAAGTACTGTTTCTGCTCTGACTGTGTCATTTGAGAAAGAAGGCTTCTACTCTGACTCTACAGCCAGAGAAAAAAACCATACTGGTTTTGATGTGCCCCTACCCTATAGTTCCCAAGGCAGATACTGGCAGAAAGACCTGCTGGGCTGAGGGAGAAGAAAAGAAACTCCCATATATTCCCAGGAGAAGTTCTTTAACTCCCACAGCGTAAGCACTGATTTCTAGTTTTATTCTCAAAATGGATGTTAGAGAAAATGCTTCACTCTGCTTTTTAAACGGCTTTTTTTTCAAGAGATGTAAGTAAAACATTACTTGCTAAACAGCAGGAGAGTGAGACGAAGGGCTCATAGCTGTTCTTGGGACAGATATATGCCTCCCAAGGAGCCTTCCAAGGCTGCTAGATCAGGGGTCATGTATGTGTATTGTTCCTATGTGGAGGCTCTCGGTAGATAGATTCCAGGATAAAAGTCAGAGCAGTTTGAAACTGTAATATAACTGGACTCCAGTATTGCAGCAGTGGTTCAAGAGAAGGAGAGCCATCTTCACTATGCAGAAGTGCATTGCCAGTATCCAGGGAGAATCCCAAGTAGCTGCTGATCAACTAATTGGTGGTCTGGGATCAAGAGATGTGTGGTAAATTCTGGTTTTCTAAGCAACACATAGCACATTCCAGAGACCTTTGCATAACAGAGACAGTGTGCCAAGGTACACTGAGAGACTAAAGTTAGATGTGTCCAGGCTATTCCAGAGACACATGCTAGCAGACTCCAGAGCTCTTTCAACAGGCATTGCTTTGTTTTCGTGATGCCAGATCTGGTGTGTCACACCAGAGGAATCATGCAGAAATGTAAAATATCCAAGCCAGTTTCTGACTGGAGAGTTCCATGAACCACTCAGCTACTCCTGTTGATCACTTGATGAGTGATGATCCTCTCCAGATTCTGACCTCAACGTATGATCTGCTTACATTACAGAAGTTAGGTCCTATATACACTTGGGAATCTTGGAGCATGCTGGAGCTGGCTTGAACTAAAATAATGAACTAAAATTACTAAAGTAATTTTGAAATTATCACTGTTAGACCTTCTGATTTTACCTCAACCTTGTAACTGCAAAATTGATTTTGAAAAAAGTAGCAACTTGTAAAGAAGGCTGACCTGCACGGGGAGCCTGATTTGCATCATTCACTGCACAGCTGAACAGTCAAGTCTGAACTGAAAAGGCCAGGCTACAAGCCACAGGCAAACTACAAAAGAAGTAGTTAATTGAGGGTGGTTTTTATCACAAAGTGAAACTGGGGGTTACATTTGTCTATAATTTAGTAGTAAAATAGAGTAGAAATACAAGATTTTGTGTGTATTCATCCTTCCTTTTATTATTTATAGGCACCCATGTATTTCTCCAGGGAGAAGATTCATAAGGAATGTTTATATTATGAAACAGCTTTGTACAGTGAAGGAGTTAACCAGAAATGCCAACTTGTACTTCACTTTCTAGGCAACTTAATTGAGCTAGTTTTGAGATTGAGCAGATACCTTTTTAATAACCTGTAGTGGTTAAAGATTAAGCAACTGATTAGCTGAAGATTGCATTAACACTAACAGCAATCTGGGTTCACATGCCTGAAACAATAGTGGCAACACTCAGTATTTGTTAACTCCTCACTGCTGAATACTTTCATTCACTTCCCACATGAAGCCACCCACTCTGTTCATAACTTGTTCCTTTAAGTCACTCAGATGTATCAGTTTAAATACAGTCTTCAGGGTTTTTAAGATTGATAAAACTTTGCATACTTTTCACAGAAAACTGTGTCTGCTAACAAACTCTAATTTCACAGGGGGTGTAGCTAAGCATGCACATGCAAGTGCGTTTGGGCCTGGGTTTTTTTCCTACTTTCTAACTTAAACTTCTGAAATTTCATGTTTCACTTAGCAGCAGTTCTTTTTGTTGTCCCTGTACAATCTCCACTGGGTGCTTATTTTCACCACCAAACAAAAGAAAAGTTTTAATAGCTTTCTGTTAAGCTAACAGACTGCCAACTGAGGTATAAAAAGTTACAGAGAGGTGGTGTCAATGTAGAGGATGTGAAACAGCTTACTATACTAGCCCTGTGATTCCTGCAACTGCAGTATTTTGTTAAAGGGCTTATGGTGTTTCTACTTAACAATTTGAGAGTTTAGTTTTGTTTCAGCAAGAGAGTACAAGGATTGGGTAGGGAGACAAAACAGAGGTCACCCTGCCCCTTATAAAGGAGATGCCTCCACAATTAGTTGTCCTTTCTGATAGTTCTTTCAGCTAATAAGTTGTTCTTTCATGATTACTGTTCCCTTGGACACAAAAACCACAGCAATTTCTACAATATCAAGATCTGGCTTCACATCATATGCGTGTTCCCTAAGCTATTTCAAGGACCTAATGACAGCAATCTGTAGTTGGATGAACTGTAGATTAAGAATCTGGGTTTTCAGTAACTTGAGGACAAGGAGGGAAGAGAGGGGGAAAATGCTATTTACCCCTTTCACATGCAGACTAAATGCCTTATTCCCCACTAGATGTTCCGTAAGCAAAGGCTATAATGCAACTCTTAATTGCTATGCACCCAAATTATACGCCTTTATAGCTGCAATAGTAAGAGTTGTTTGATTAAGAGTACATTTATAAGATTTGAGTATTGTGACTAGTACAATGAATAGCACAAGATGGACCAAATAAACAAGTTGGCTGTGTTTTTCTGGAAAAATCAGCCCAGTGTCCTTGAAGAAAGGAAGTTTTTCTTTATATAATTCCCTTCTTTCTCTCTTGGGATACTGGATGAAACTACTTCTTCGTTGTTCTCCATCTCACTTCTATAGATGCATAGGTAGATATTTGAGCAACTGGGTCATTTTATATTTGAAAGACAGTGCTTGAAAGATTATGGACTGCTTTCTGCATTAGAGAATCTCCTTAGAATTACTATGCCGTGTGTGATTCCATATGATTCTTCTACTTCACAGTAACATTTTTCTTGGGTTTTTTTTAGCTATTTGGGAAGTATGAGTAAATATTATTTTCAGTTCTTATTAATGGGGAAGGTTAGTCCTTCTCTTATGCCTTATATCGTATGTCATAAAAAGAGATGATTTTCATGGCTGTATTGAATTTCCCTTCCAAAGACCCTCACTGACAAGGCCTTGTATTTCCAATCAGTCATCCTGAAGACTCACTGAATGCTAAAGGATGCACATACATTCAAGAATCTAAAATATCATAGTTCTTTCTTTTGGATCTTTGTTTTCCTTAACAAACCAATGTGTTTTCTTGAATCATAACTTTGCAGCTCTTATTCAATATAAAGAAATAAAGGGAAAGCACTTTGCCTTTCATTCTCTGTAACTATATGGAGATGAGTGGCTAGTGCTGCTACTAGGGTGCTACATATTGACTGTTCCATAGAGAGTGATCATTTATTGTATCCAGGGAAACTGGGTAGGAACTAGCAAAAGAGATTCCGCATAACCCTAAGCATTCATACATTATGCAAGTATTTCAGCAGCCCACATAGCACAGCCTGCATACAAAAGAATAAAAAGTAGGAAAAGCAAAAGAATGCTTCTGTTGAATAAAAAAGAGTCAGGTGGTCTTCCATCTAGTCTTGGGAGTTACAAGAAGCTGACATTGCTTCATACTTTCCAACCATACAACCTTCTATAAAAGAGTAAGCATTTCACACCAGAAGCAAACATTGTATAGCTCAATTTGGTTTTACTTCAGTAGAATGTCTTATTTATTTCTGCATAATGTAATTCCTTGGATTAAGAGTTTTACTGAGAAACTTTCTCCTGCAGCCACAAATACAGTCCAGGAGAGACACTATAAGGCAGTAAAAGCATTTGGTGCCAGCAGGAAATCAGCTTAGTGCACCACTTGGTGCTCAGGCAGTGGGCATTTCAATGGATCAATGACAAGTGAACACCAATGGCTTACTCTTCTTCCCATTTCTAACATTATTGCTTGCTTCAATCAAAGAACATGTCTTCAAGACAGCTCCAGAACCTGCTCCTTTCATGTTAACTGTACTGAAGCTTGCAGGCAGAAGATCTCCAGGACCCTTGCTGCAAATAAGGCACAAAATAGGGGTGAACATTGGTATTTCACCAAATGAAGGGCTTCCCTTCTTGCATCAGAGCCCATATAAGCCAATCTATCCTACACCAGAGTTTTTGAGCTATTCTCCTACTGAATTACTTTGAAAAGCTGAGCTGACTCTGCTGTGTTTGCAGGGCTGGCTTAGGCTTGTGTTGGTAACTGTTTAAGTCAGTAGGACTTGAAATGTGAAAGTTATGACCTGTTTAATCACTGCTGTCGCTAAGGCAATTTTAAATAACTGCATTGTGTTTGAAGTAACAAAGTTCATGTCATCATTAAAGAACAGATGGAGGGATTAACTCATAAATTTAGTAGCCTTGTCATACTGCTAAGTCAATTGAAAAATCTCATTTAAGTGCTTAAAGACAGATACTCCCCATTGTCTATTATGTCCCAGGGTAGATTTATACTTATTTTAAACTGGAAACAGTAAGTTTCTTCCTAATATATCTACAACCAATGTTATCCCACAATGAATTCTATAATAATTTCAAGATTTTTTATATTTATGCTGATATAGCAGCAGAAAGGACCTCCTCAGTCACTGAGATCAGCAACCTGATACTATCTCATGAAGTCCAGTAACTCCATGCACTACCAATTTCCATCTTAAAGCTAACTAAGATTCCTGTCCTGACTTGTGAGGTGGCAGCCATTCCAAATCCTCATTTCTCTAATGGAAAGGGGTTTTCTTCTGATTTCTAGCCTAAATTGGATGGCCATCTCATAGATCAGAAGAGCAAGGTCTCTTACTTTACAGATGAAGTAAAATAGAGATATATTGTTTCCATGCACCAGCAGGTTTGAAATCAGTCTGATTCCTGTTAACTATCAACTACAAATTATTTCTTTTTTTCTGTCTATTCATGCAACACTAAAACTGTAGTTACATGTTCCTGGTTTCTACAGTTTCTAAATTTAAACATTTCTATAAAAACTCACACATTTTTATATTTGCTTTAATTTCTACAAAGGGAACAGTAACAGAGATCTGAATGCTTCCAAAACATGGTGTCAGGTTACAGATCCTCTGCAATTCTGAGCTTTTAATAGCATGTATTAATCCCTGAAGAAAACACAGCGTAGGTTAGGAAGGAGATTTTTGACCTGGGCCTCCATAGTTATGGATGCCATATATTGTCAGCACTTGAGAGGCTACAGTAAAGGGCAGAGTAGGGTAGCTTTCATTGCTATTGGTCCTGTGGTCAAGGAACAGACTTGTGAATTGTAAAATAAGGGTGGCAGCTCAGCACTGCCTATGTGCATCGCATATTTATTCATCTTAACTTTTGTTCATAGGCAATACATATTTTCTTAAAACTTTATTAAGTAAATGTCTTCTATGTGCTGGAAGAAAAAATGTTTCACTTTTTTTCTCTGTTTGTCATTTACTAAAGCATTAAGAGGCTAGATGAAAGCAGATAAGGCTTGTAAGCATGAAAAGGGTATAATTCCAGATCGTGCATTCAGAGACTGCACTGAGTCTGTTACACGCTGCTGTCCTCAGAGGCACAGCACTGTGGCTGCAGATGTGTAATGGGCTTTCCATCTGTTTTATCCTTCTGGTTTGTTCAGGGGCTGAAGGCACATAACCAGATCTGCCTTTTATTTGTTTAGCAGCCAGAAGAACAGATAGTTATAACTGCTAATTTAATAAACAAACATAGAAGCAGAGTGGTCATAAAGTCATTATTTTTTGACCAGCAGTGTATGTCTCCATGACAATGACAACCAAATGAAAGCTGAGATTAACTAGTCAAATTTAAATAAATACTTCTCAGAAGAATGTATCTAAATAATCCCCTAAGGAAAAGTTACCAATGCTCCCAAAAGGTTTCCATTTTCTGTATATGCAGAAATCCACTGTTTTGGATTCAGGCAGTTCAAACACAGGTTGTAGCCTGAAGAACTGTTCAGGGCTCTGGCTTTGCAGTTGATAACTTTCAGGTTCAAGGCAAAAATGCCCTTCTGTGGATAGGTAGCAATGGTTATCAGTCCATAACAAATGCTTTCACCGGTTATTCTTCTTGGACGTGCATCGTATTGACTGCATGCTTGAGCAAGAAGGGGTGAAGGGGCTGAGAAAGGAGATAATAGACAGAATGGAGTTGAAATCCCCTTTATAAATGTCATGGCTGTGCCCATGTTAATTAGCAGAGACAGTTTCCTCCTATGGTGCTTCTGCTGAGTAGACTTCCATCATGGTCCAACTACCAGGATCTCCAGAGCAGTTGTGAGGCTCATACCTCCTGAGGAACAGTTGTGCCCAGCACATCTGCAGTGTAAGCCCAATGTCAAAATCTGCTCCGGATGCAGTTGCAGTGATAGCCCAGTTTTGTAAATACTCAGCATGCAGTCTAGCTTTTCCAGAAATAAGCAGTTCAGTCTGCTGCACCAACCTTGAAATTATTATACCTGCCCCACTCAGATGTAGGGTGATACTTTCAGCATTGCTATTTGCTTTGACTGACCTGTGCCTGGGCTCATTTTGATTCAAGTGTCGCCCAGGTCTTTTGCCAGTTCCAAGCTGAACATGGACACGTGAGTTTCTTCCTAGTTGATTTTAACTGCTCTATTGGTCATTTGAAAGTGAAGACGATAATAGGGGCATATGGAAGAATGTTGAAAAAGTAGGCAACTCTTACTTGCGGGACTGGGTACTTCTGCTTCTGTGGAAAAGCCTACAGTCTCATGACTGGGGCTTTTACACTAACATGGTAGTTAAAGTACTAACCATGGGAAGCTGCAGACGACCTGTTGAGATGATGAGATTTTAGGAAATTTAGGTTGGGAGGGGCCTCAGTAGTGTCCAGCTGCCTGCTCAAAGCAGAGGCAGCAGTGAGATCAGGTTATATAAGGGCTTCACCCAGTCAGGGCATGAACCAAAGCATGTTAGCAAATATATGCAAGTGGCCTCAAGAGAATCCTGGGGAGAGAAAGAAGAAACCAGTAACATCAATAAGCTTTTCCTCCCAAAGGACCCAGGGGGCTGACAGCTTCTAGTTTTGTCCTCTGGGAGACCAAAGTTATTGACCTTAACATGCAAGGGAGCTGTGGAAAGGTGAGCATAACACCAGGGGAAAGGAACTACAGAATGTATGTTTTTCAATTTTACTTTTATTATTATTGAGACTTTTCCATACAGAAATAATTCAACTGTAATATAATTATTTCATTTTCTGTAATAGTTATATCTACATGAGTAAAGATTCCTGAATAAGACTTTTAAGATTTCCATCATCATAACAGGAAATTTCTGGCTTTACTTATATATAAGGTACAACTCCTCTTTCCCATAAACAAGATTCTAAGCATAAAGCTGTACCAGCTCCCAGGGCACAGAGAACAGAGACATCTCAGAGGGAGGGTGCTGGCTGCAGCAGGGATGCAGCAGGGCCTGGGCTCTTTGCTGAAGGCTTTGGGGTGACAGTGGTGATGGGGTACATGGTGAGGTTTCTAACAGGGGCCAGAGTGATGGGCCACCACACATCATCAGCCTCCAGCCAGCGATAAGATAACTTTTGACCTTTTTTAGTTTTTGGAAGCACAGTCAGAAAAAGTTAGTCCTAACAAATCAGGTTTGTTCTGTAAGTCTAGGGTATAGGTCAGTCTTATTATTCAGAAAA
This sequence comes from Falco rusticolus, assembly GCF_015220075.1. NCBI lineage: Eukaryota > Metazoa > Chordata > Aves > Falconiformes > Falconidae > Falco > Falco rusticolus. The sequence goes on along the minus strand of NC_051210.1, from coordinate 45,703,985 downwards.
AGCTGCAGATAGACCAACAGGACTGATTTCCAACACTTTTGATATAATCATTTTTGAAAGCCACCTGCAAGGTTAAATTATAATAACAACGTAACCATGGTAATCATGGTAGTGTTTATATTGTTAGTTTAGTGACTGATTTGAATATTAGCATGCATAACACTGAAAAATAAGCATGTAAGGGCAGCTAAAACAAGCTGTAAAAGACATTATTTGTGGGAGGAAGGTTTTTCCTCAATATTCTCTGCGGTAATCTTTATCTTGAGTCCCTGGTGTATTAAAGCATAAAGACCATTGTGAGGACATAAAGCATGAGCTGATATAGTGGTTAACCACCTGTTGTGTAATTTGTGTTTTGGTGGTGGAAAAGGCAAACCTCAAAACTTCCAGAGTGCTTTTATTTATGCTAAACAACTATGCAATCTGTTAGCAGCTAAAAATCACTCATTAATCAAATGTATTAGTCAGACCTTACGTATACCTACCACATGTCTGATGATCCTTTTCTGGCTCTGATGTTCACAGTCTTGGATGGCTTTAGGTCTCTGAGGCCAGGATGGCCAGGCTCAAGCCCTCTTTGATGAGAGAAAAGTGAAACGAAGTTGACTGGTTTGGCCCAAAGAATGGTTTCCTTTTTTTTTTTTTTCTTTTTTTTTTTTTTTTGTAGCTTAAAGCCATTCCTTTGCAGCTCTTCCAGACACCTGTTATTGATTTGCCAGAAGGGTACTACCTGTTAGGTGGCTGTCATCTTATTCCTTCTAATAGCTGCACACTGGATGTCATTGCCTTAGTTCTACTGGTTTTATGCAACTATACCAACAAACAAACCTTACAAAATAGGTAACTTCTTGTCCTGCAGTAGTCAGTCTTTTGACATGTGCGGCTGCAAGGCAAACAGAACAAAGTCACTGATGGGTCTTGATACTATAAGGGAGGGTAGCATTTTCATTTCATTAATAAAGCAGATTAAGCCATGAATAGGTTTTGGCTGCAATAAGACTGTGACTTCAAGGAGTGTCAAATAAGCCCAGATCCAACCTCAGAAAAAATATGGCTCTGTCTAACTCAAAGCTTATTTGATGGTCAAGAGATTCCAAGAAAGGGAAAGAATGAAAACCCTCTCTCTCACCAAACACCTCCCCCTGAAATCTCCCACACCCTAAATTCAGAAGGGTTTGCTGAAACACTGGGTAGAAAGAAACATAAAGAGTATGCCTAGAATCTAGTACACATTTTCTGTGTTCACACCTTTTTTCTCTGACTCATCCCTTGAAGTCTTCTTTCATTAACCAGCCATGCATCTTTAGTAGAGGAAAAAAATACCCTAATTAATGCAAAGAGCAGTGTAATTTTTAAGTTTGGTTGTTTGTTTTTTTTTAATATCAATTTTCTCCTTTGTAGCTCAGGGAGTGTGGTAAAAAAATAAAAGTTTCCACTTCTTAGAAAAAGGTATTATTATGCTTGCCAAAAATTACTTCAGCTTTGTTCAAATGGAACAGGAAGACTTCAGTCAAACACATATTTAGTTTCCACACAAAAGGACTGGCGCACCTACAGGCTAGAGGATTTGAAACGTTAAGTACTCTAACACTTTTTTAAAGTGCAGCAATTACTTCAGATGTCCAGGTAGCATACAACAAAAATACTAAATGGCATGTATGCCACTTATTAAATGGCATTTGTGAATTTCAGGAAATAGAAGAACAACACTATCATCTCTAAAGCAGTTTGCATTATAATTCAAAACAAGCAACTGGTTTTTCAAACAGATGGCCTCACTCACCTAGTAACTTAAATTCTGCTAAAGCTCAGTGACCAGTGCTTCAGGGGAAGGCTTAGCTGAAGTCAAAAAGTGAACCATCAGGCAGCAGCGAGTATTTGGAGAGACTATTGTCAGCTTGGAGCTCATAAGACCTGGCATACTCCCAAAAGAATGAGAGCTTTGTTTATATCCCTTATTTTTCTCCCAGCTCATGCATCTGCAGTTTTACTTCACACCAGTTTTGGGCATAGGCAAGGGGAGGTGGTCACCTAGCTTGCCCACTTCTACTGCCTGCCCACCAGCCTGCCCCACCAGCCCAAACCAGCACTGTGTTCACAACACACATGGAGAACCAAGAAGAAGTATTCTTATTTATCCTGACTGGACCCCAAAAGTCTCCTTGGATCCCCAAAACCACACTGACTTCCCTACCATCCTTTCTTCCACTGCTATAAAATTCAATTTACATTGGCCAGCAATTAAGGAAGGGTAATTTATTGTGTTCCTCTTACTTAGAACAACAAAATACAGTTTTTGTCAACAGTCTAGATATTCCCTGTAATTCTTCAAGCATTATGTGGAGTTTACTGCTCCTTCATGAAAGATCTTGTAGCTAGCAGCACCCTTCCTCTGTTTCTCATCCTCCACCAAAATGTAGTAACATGGCACTTCGACCACCTCTGGTGTTAATCAAGCCACAGCCCTATGGAGACAAGCTCTTTCAGTTTCAAAATAAAAACAGATTACAGCAACAGGCAACCTCAATTTCAATTTTTCAGTCACAGTCCAGCAAATGCAAACTCTCTCCTTGCCTGAGACTTTGTTCAATGAAGTATAGTTGAGTGAATTTTTTCCACTTTAAAAAAGGCTGTATTGAAACTACTTGAAGATATGTGTTGTATAGATACAGAACAAAATCACTATGGGACTTCTGTTCTGATCTTGTTCTCAAGGAGTTTTTCCTTCAGAATATTTTCTTCAGAACAATTGTATAACAAAGGTTGTTAAAGACCTGGAGGCTTCTTTGCAAAATCATTTTGGAAAATTGTGTCACAGCTATCTTGATAATTCAGTTACTTTTTTCTGACAAGGCTTTTTTAAGATAAGAGAGATTTTTGGATTAGCCACTTGGAACGGAAAAAATAAGAGCATGTTCGGTGTTGAGTATAAAAGCAATTTTATGCAAAAGTCCTTCTTTACACTTCCAAGAGGTATGCAATTCATAGAAACAAAGAAAAAGAAAGGAGATGCTTTCCCATCAGTTGACGTCAGTGATCACAATGATCCTAGACCAGCTAACCAGGCGGAACAGCTGCTGCTCCGATTGCATCAGGCAGAGCCACATGAAGTGGTGTATCTGAGTGTACTTCCTGTAAACAGAGTATTCCATTAGCAGAGTCCCCTTATTGTAAGGACCATTTATGGACATACATATTAAAGGTCATAAAAATCAGCTATAGGTGAGATATACCACTCTTTGTACTTTTATAATGGGGCAAAAGGTGTGGAGATCAGTTCATGATCTTTCTTGGAGTGAACATGCACAGTTCACACTATTGTAGATACTGTAAACAGCAGAAGTACAGACAGCTTTTTGGGGATTAATTGTCAGTGTTATGCACGATTCCTCAATAGACAAGAAACCCCAGTATGCATCTCCAAATGAAACGAGACGGTGCCGCTCGCTGGGGAGAGGCTGCTGCGGAGAGGCTGCTGCGGGTGGTTAGTGGTGGTGGCAGCAGTATGGCTTGACCAGGCTGGGGGGCAAGGAGCTCCTGCTGCTGCTGACTGACGCTGTCCTGCCTCACTCCGTACATCATCTCTCTCCTTGCCTTCCAAGCTGGAACTCCCAGCACACTGGTGATCCTGGAGACCCTTCTCAGGTGGGGTACATATCTGCTGAGCACCAGCCAACTTCATGCTTCAAAAATGAGCTGGACAGCTTGAACAGGCACGCCAGTGAGGTTTGTATGTCAGGAAGCCAGCACACCCCAGGCCTCCCAGTGATATGGGTGCTTTTGAAAGTCTTATCTTTCATGTGGAGAATGTCCTTTGGACTTGTTTGGTCAGCTTTTTTCCAGTTTGCCATCAGAATTGCCAAGTAGATATGAGATTAGAGATAATCTGCTCTATGATACGATGACTGCAGTTTGAACTGAGGATGAATTATAAACTTTGCTTTATATAAACTATGGAACAGTGAAGTTATTTTGGTAAGGTAATTTTGGGGAGTTAGAGGGAGCAAAGTTGTGAAAGATGACAATCTCAGGGTCTGTGCAGAAGTAGTTAAGCTTTTGCAGTCACCATAGTTACTTCTAAGCCAGAAACAGGGAGAGAACATAACACTGATTTCTTGAAACTGGCCTGCCCCATTGAAACTATATTGTGTTCCAGGTTGGCCCCAGTTTGGTAAAACTGTTCCAAGGAATGGGCTTACTTTAGAAGAGAAACACCACAGGCATTAATCAGTGTTCCTGCACTCTGCAAACAGCAATCACAAAAAAAGAGAAGTTGGTAGCAGAAGCAAAAGAAAATGAACCAACCAATTCAAGGTGGTTTTTTTTTTAGGGCACAAAATAGATCTGATTTTTTTCAGAAGATGAAATTAGATTCCAGTTGATGATCTGCCAAAGGACAAAAGGACTTTTTAGGCTTTTAAATCAAGTTGTTTGTGGTTCATGGAACATTTTCTAGGCCTTCCACCTTGATGTGTTTGTTCTTGTAGCTGTTTTCCGTATCAGGAAAAAAATGGCTTATGTTTCAGTACTTGAAAATTGTGATTAAAAGAATATTAGTGAAAACAGTATTTCTGTGTATTGATTTCTATCTACCAGCCAAAGGAAGGATTTTATTTCTCTCTTCTTGTGTACTTGCTCAAATTCTTATCACTCCTAATTAGGAAGGAAAAGAGCTGGTAGTTCTGGGAGAGGATTTTTCTTCCACCTTTATTCTGCCTGAACTTGGAAATTCTTCGACTCCAATTCTTCAATAGCTGCTTGATTAACTGGGAAATACTTGTCTAAAAATTAAATCTTCACTGGAAGTTTCAACCAACCAGCACTAACTCCGTATCATAGTTGCATCACCTACCTATTTGCACACCATCTGGGTACCTTGCCATTATAAATGTGGTGCTTATTACTAAACAATGTTGTCACCTTGCTGTGTATTTTCTTACTTAGAAACAATCTAGAGAGGAACACAGTTTTCTTTTACTATTTCCTATCTGATCAGCTGTGCTAGACAAGTGATTTAATATTAGACCACATGGGCAATAGGCAGGGTCTGGCTGCACAAAATGGTGCACAGCTAAAAATGTAAATCCAGATCTGTAAAGAGATACATTATCTTTTATTAGCTAAATGACCAGTACAAATGTTTGCCATTGAATAAGCAGATATCCTACTGTCACATGTTTTTTTATGTAAACCAGCAAGACTTTGCAGAGAGAAACCATTTGCTTATGTTACATCCACTTCCTAAAAAGTTGTATTACATCTCTTTACAAAACACAACTTGCTCCATCTTCATGCACTTGAGGTAATAATATGTTGTTCCATATGCAGCTTATTTATGTGGTGGTCTGTGCCCTTAACTGCAGTGCCATTTGCAACAAAGAAGTACTGTGGATCAAACTCAAATATTCCTTGAAAAAAATATGCTTTCAAAATTTAACAGAGACCTAGTTACTGCCTTATCCATTTTAAAAAGCACTAGGAATATGGCTACTTAGAATATCTGATAAGACACCAGTAGATTTATTCTATGATAACAAATACTAATATTGCATCATTTTAATATTATTTTTTTTTGTACATTTAATATTAATACTAGCACTAAATCAGAACTTTCATGTGCATTTTCATTTCATGCTTTTGATTTTGTCTTTAATTATAAATGCTTACATCATAATTGATGGTACAAACATGGTGACATCAGTTATGACTGTGACCAGACATTTGATTTTGACACCTTTATGATTTCCATTATTTAAAGGAGGAGTTCTTGACACCCGGACGTTGCTGGTGTAGCTAATTCAGTCACCACATTCACTACAGTCAAGGCAAGTGATTGATGAGCTAAATTGTGAACAGAAATTAACTTTTGCCTGCTCCACCTCCCCTACAAAGTCAAACAATAACAGATATATAATTTGTTTTAAGCAAGTCTTAGACTTTGCCTGTAATAGTTCAGTTGCAAATATATTCCAACAGAGAAGCTCACTGATGCCACCCCCAGCGTGATATAAATATAGAAATACTGTTCTGTTGCTACCATAGAAATCTTTTCACAATGAAAAATTACTGGGAAATTTAGGGAAGATTTAACTGATGTTGCTAAATTTCATCTGTTTTGCTTTCAGTGCACAAAATACCCTCAGAAGCAAAAAACAGTCAATCCTCTGTTCACTGAGAGTGTCCTAGCAAGGGACCTAGGGACTCTTGTGACAATATAAAGTTGTACAGATTGTGCTATAGGTAGCACACAAGGGTCTGGTCAGCAAAGGGAGGGATGCTCCCCATGTTGGAAATATTTGGTGCTGCCGCTCCCCAAGAAAGGGCTAGCAAAACAGAAGCATGGCTGGTAACCATCTCATCCAACTCCTCTCTGCCCGTATGTCTTAAACTGTTGGAATACTGGATCCTTCAGCTCAGCTCTCCTGAGATTTGGGTCAGAGAATCCGCTTCAGGGATGAACAGGAGTTACACCAATTTGTTGAGTGGAAATGGTTTTACCCCAAAACCTACCTCATTTGAGAGTTGAGAGGTCACCTGGGACAACAGCCTTTCTGCTAAGAGAACTTCACATCAGAAACATATGCTGATAAAACAACTGTTCAGAGTAGTTTCTGTGTGACCAGCCTAGTTAACCAGGGTTGTTACCATTTGTGAGCAAATACCCTTGTGAATCATCCTATTACAGAGACAGTCCACAGGCCCAGGAGGTCTTCTCAGCAGAAGCATAAGGCTTCATAGTCAAAATCACCATTAGCACTGCACAATTTCAAAAATGCCAGCTTCAGAGACCATTAGTTTTTCGTATCAAAACTCCCATTGATCTTTATGCAGTCTGGATTTGACCAAAGATAAATGGATAATTCCATAATTCTCAGAAAACCCTCCAGTACTTCCAGAACAAAAATATTATGCAGTGCTGCTCTGTGAATTAATGTGCAGACCTTAACACTAACTAAAACTACATGCTGGTATGGATCTGAATGCTCTCATGCACATGGCTAACTGCCAGAGATCACCAATCAGAGTATGACATGAATTCTGAAAGGAATAGAAAAGGACCTATGTTTTTAGGAGTGGCCAATAAGTAGTTCCCAGATTTCTGTTCTGAAGCACTTGTGATTTAACTTGTCCTGCTCATGACCACCCTCATATTTTATCTTCTCCAGAACACACATATCCACAAACTGAAGTGACCCAGGAATGTCCAAAAGAGGAAAAGGCAAACCATCCACCCTCCACAAAATCAAATGTCACCCTTTGATTCCAAGTATCCAGATCCTAAACACCTTGTACCTTATAAGTACTTCATCCAGAGTCTTCAAACACCTAATTAATGAAGACATTGGTTTTTGTTTTTTTAAATACAGGTTCAGATCTTTCTTTCAAGGAAAGAGTCGCTTATGCATTTTACCCCTTAGTGAATACAGTGACTAAATTTTACTGAGGAGCAAACATTTCATCAGATGGATCCATATGGATCCCCATGTTCATGCTCATGAATTTTCTTACAAATTTGTTCAGTCTGAGCCTAGAAAGCTCTGTACAGACAATTTTACAATAATTTATATTTTTGGCATTCAGACCTGAGAATGCTGTAACACTGAGGCAATTCAGAAAGCAAATGTAGGATGTAAATATACGGGATCTGGCTGGGGTGGGGTTAACTTCCTCCACAGCAGCCTGTTTGGTGTGATTTGTGACTAAAACAATGTTGACAGCACAGCCCTGTTTTGGCAGTTGCTGGACAGTGCCGAAGAGAGTCAAGGCTCTCTCTTTCACACTTTGCCCCCTACCAAGAAGCTGGCCAGGGCTGGGCAGGAGGGTGGGAGGGGATGCAGGTGGGACAGCAAAACCAAATTGGCCAAAGGGATATGCCCATACCCTATGGCATGACGCTCAGCAATAAAAACTGAGGGAAAGGGGAAGAAAGAGAGGACGTCTCATGGTGTTTGTCTTCTCAAGCAACTGTTGTGCATGATGAAGCCCCGCTCTCTGGGGAGTGGCTGAACACCTGCCTGCCCACACAAAGTGCTGAGTGAATTCCTCTTTTTGCTTTGCTTGCATGCGCAGCTTTTGCTGCCTCTGTTAAGCTATCATTACCTTGATCCACAAGTCTCCTCACCTTCTTTCTACTTTCTCCCTTGCCGCAGGAGAGAGGAGTGAGCAAGCAGCTCTGTGGGTGTTTGGCTTAGTCAAGGCTGGCCCACCATGGTAAACGAGCAGGTGCTTACTGAGGTGGAATTCAACACAGGAAGCCGAACTAACTCGTTTTTATCTGTCCTTGCTCTTGATTAACTGAAGAGTAAAACTTTTGTTGGCCCTGACACACACCTGCTTTGGGGGGTCCATCAACTAGCATCTCAAAGGAGCTCCTGAGAAGCTGCTGCTGGAAAAAAGTGTTCTGGGTGAAGATGTCACTTGGTGGCAACATTTTTTCATTTTCAGGCTTTTTTCTCTCACCCACTTTACACCAGTTTTCCAAGATTTCTGAGGAAATTAATGAGCTGAGCTCAATATATTGATGTGTAAACCTTTCTTTGGTGTGATTGATATGTGGCTTGTGCAGTGTTGGGATTTTTTGTATTTTGCATAACAGGGGGGCAGAGTACTGAATGAGCATGTTAGCACTGACTTTTGAAAATTCAATATTTGCCCACTTGTACTACTGCAGCTGCAGGTGTGGAGGCCAGGCTGGGAAGCATGGCCAGGCTGGGAAGCATGGCCTTTTGAGCTTTCTCTTAAAGCAGACTCCAAATTAAAAGCAGAATTCCCAGCTCAGGTGTTCACCCTTGATCTCTCCTGAGCAGCTTTGCTGGAAGCATAGATGATCTGGGTACCAGCTTGCTGCACAGATCAGCGGGAGTTGCATCCCTGTGAGATAAAAGCTGGCCAGCCAGCTTCGGGCTATGAAAGCAAAGCACTTTCGAGATACCCAGGCTGGAGACTGACATCGGTGCTGGTTTTTAAAGCCATTACCACCATGCAGTGTGAAGCCAACTTTTTCACTTTGTCACAGTGACACCTGGTGTTTTATGGGAGCTTTTCCCAGGAAGAAACGTGAGGATATCAGTAGGACCACCAGAAAGGCTTGAACCTTTGCTCAGCCATTTGCCATACATCACTGGCAAGCAAATGTGCCGGTTTTGCACACAAGCTCTTTTACAACAATGTTTTCTTTGTCCTACATTTATTAAGTGAAAAAGTGCTAACTTCCTTTGGGTGTGTTTTGTTTGTTGTTTGTTTTGGGGTTTTTTTTGTTTGTTGTTTTTGGTTTTTTTAAGATTCCAAGTCTATACAAGGTCATTCCCTCATTTGTACATTGTGTATAGAAATCACAGGGTGGGCAGCAAAACCAAATGGGTAAGGCATCAGAGTAGGATGTTAAGTGTTTTGGGTTCCGTTGCTTGTCTCGTGCTGACCTGGTAGCTCCTGTGAGCTCATGCATCTACCCTAACTGATTTACGCAGTATACTCCGGAACAGCAAATGTCACATAGACTTGGGATCCTTCTCTAATGGAGTAGCAAAGTACTCCTGTAAATAAAAACCCACAAAAAACCACAACCCTCAATCAAAATAAGCTGAACATGAAGTCCAGTGGACTATCTTGATGTTAAATCAGTTAGGGGAGATATATTTAACCACCAATAGTTTACTCAAAATCAGTAAATCAAGTTTGCTTGTAACACTGTTTAGTTTTAGGATGAAGTACAGCATTCCCAGAAGGAGCACAAATCCCACAGTGTGTAGAATATCACAACTCATTGGTCTTGTTGTTAAAGCAGTAGCTTTAAAAAGCTTGTTGTTAAAGCAGTGCAGAACAGAGCTACACTCAATAGTGTAACTAATGGTAAACACAGCTTTAAAATGGGAAAAATCCAAACCACCTCATTAAAAAGCCCACACACACACACAAAAAAAAAAAAAAAAAAAAAAAAAAAAGAGAGAGATTAAGTGGTTTTGTCACTGTGATGGGCTACCTTCAGTTCCAGGAATGGGGTTTTTAATCTGAATTATTCTTTTCAGGTAATTTCCATTTAGGCCCTAGCAGAATAAGTACATTACAGAATAGTTACTTTCCATTACAGTTTCATTAAGTTGCCTTCATTTTCACCTAAAATAAAAGAGAACTCAAACAGCAACAAGGTATTTCATTCCCTGGAGCCTGCTTGCAAATCTCATTTGATATGCTAGGGGGCAATAAACACTAACTTGTCATGCTAATTACGTAAAGTTTTAGATTTATTATTTGATTTCCATGCACATTACAGTGATGGCTGGAGACTGTGAAGATTAAGAAAAGCACTTGCGAGCTGTGTGAACCTCTGTATTTCTATACTTGCAAGCTTGGCGTTGTGTTTATTTCATAGTTAGAAGCTGTGTCCTTTCTTTCTTTTTCTTTCCCCCTTCCCTTCCCTTCCCTCTTCCTCCCCTCGATCAAAGTGGAATTTTGGACAGGCTTGGCTTGGGCTCCCTGCCTGACATCCTCAGATACTTGGCAGAGACCCCTCTCTCTTTTGAAGACTAGAAGCATATATATTAGCCTTCCTTTTGAGCCACACACTGTGTTCTCATTAACTGCAAGGGAAATGTCTCTGCTCAGTGGGGGGAACAATGCACACTTTTAATTCCAGCCTTTGTAGTAGAGAGAGGTCGGGACTGCCACATGCTTGGAATGGCAGGGGACAAGAAAGCCGCATGGGGTGCGGTATGCTGGGTGACTGCTACAGTCTTTTTTTTTTTGTCACAGCCAGTCAGCTGCTGATGTGATTTTTTTGAAGTAACATAGACAGCCATCTTTTTGGTATCCACAGACCTTAGAGAGAAGTTCAGTCAGGAGGATGTGAAAGTAGCCACTAGCTGAATGTGGTGATCCAAAACGTAGTTCTTTCTTGATGTGGCAAGATCACAGCGTCAGTACTACTTATATCCAAATACAACCCAAGCTAATAGAAAAACTGAAAGAGTAGAAAACTTTCTGCTGAAACACAGTGAATACAATAGCTCTGAAGTTCCAGTCACTGCATAGTTTTGAGATGGCTTAATCCTTCATGTAATACTATCCTAAGATAGGAAGATTTTGGAGTAACAGCATCAGTCTTTCTAAATGTTTATGCCAAATTCCTAACAGTCTTTTCAGAGCATAGAATTACAGTTTTAGAACATAAAGACAATAAAATATATATATTATGTCTTTTCTCCAAATAACACAGTACAAGCTTGTTCTGTTCTGGGAGGTTCCATCACTAACTTATTGTAAGAAAGACTAAGCCACTACCAAAGGGTTATTATCCTTTGAGCAGGAGATACTAGTCATTCCCAGAGAAAGACTTTAAACCTCTGTCATGTGAGCAACAGTAAATCTGCTGTTGCTAAAAAAATAGATGTAGTCTGATTTTATGTGGGGTTTTTTTCCTTGGAAGTGGAAGTTTTGTGGTTATTTTGCATTTCCCTACTATAATAAAAATAGTGTAGGGCCCTTTTATCCTTTTCCCTGAGACCTGCAGCTTCACTTCTCATACATCTCACAAACATCACCACAAGCTTCGAAGCAGTTTGTTTTATGGTTCTGGCATCAACTCTGTTGCTGCTACTGGGAATAACCCAGAGTAATCTGTTGTTGCTGTCAGTCAGAGGCTGCATCAGCTCTCATTCAAGCTAGCAACTCCTGAAAGCTGCAACTTCTCAGGCTAGCAGAACCACACTGCAAGAACAAAGACAGAAAATAACCCTAAAAGGAACAGTATAGTCAGGAGACAGAGTAAGGTCTATGAGGAAAAAACCAAAAGCAAGCTGTTGTACACTTGGCTTGCAAGTACTGATTTAATAAATGCTATGAGTTTCACTGCTGCTACATATACTAACGCGGACACTCTTTACAGGTTCTTTTTACAAATTATGTCACACTTGCTCGCACAGGATTTAGGTAACAGCAAGCCAAGAGGAAGGAGCGTACCTGCAACAAACTTTAGACTCAGAAATGCAAGCTGTCCTAAAAAGAGAGCTTTCAAGTGAGTGCTGCCATTCAAAAATATGCATAATCCATACATTTTTTATAGAAAACCATGGTCATCTTTGTTGCAGTTTTAAGAAAAATATTAAAATATCTGGTACTGCTTTCAAAGCAGTTTTACTTACGAGACTACACCAGTTCCTTTTAACTGCGGTTTCTAAAGCTATATCAAAGGCAAATGCAAGTACAGATGCTGCACAAATCTGAAATTCCGGTCAAACCTTAATGTATTGGATGTGGTCTCCAGCCATTGTTTTCAGATCCTCAAATTCAAGCTTCCTATTGATGACTGAATTATGAGTCCTATCATTATTATTACAAACAGTTTTCTCACTGACTTCAGTAGGAAAAAAGATCACTCCTGTGTGATTTCTTCTTAACTATTTTAGAGGCTCCAACAGGAAAATCTGCTCCCTGAAATACGCCAATTATTTCTAGTTTTTTACAGGTGATTTGTCTGAGGACATGTTATCAATCCCTAGACAGATCTACCTCACTTTTAATATTAGGGTATTTTCAATTGTTTTAAGGTTTAGGAAGCCTACTTTACATGCTTACTCTATGTGATGACAGCACGCATGCAGAGCACATACCATCTTTTTCACATACTGTTTTGTCTTTTTAATAGCTTTCAGATAAAAGGTAGTCAGAAGAACGAAACAGGTGCTGACAGTGTGCATGACCAGCTCCCTGAACACCTGATAATTAAGAATGTCTCTCCATGCCACTTACAAACCTTTCCTCAGTAACTCTGTAAGTTAGCCTGATGCTTCCAATAAGCAGAGGTAGTTTTGTGCTTTCTACCAGCATCTGTTTACTTGTGAGAACTCCCAAACAAAGAAAACACATATAACCGTAGGGCCATGGTTTACAAGGTGGCTCACATTTGATTACCTACTATATATTCGGCTATTTTCCTTGCTAATGCTATGATTTGCATCTCAGTATCCAAGTACATGCCCATTACAGGGAGAAAACATGTCATCCTTTCCCTAATTAACCAGTAGACCTATAAACCTTCACAGGCTGATACTGTTCTTATTACTTTAGGGGGATACAGATTAATCAGTAGCCAAGAGAAGAATAGAAGAGCCCAGCCCATGCAAAACTAGGAGTAAATCACTGGGCAATGTTTTTTGTATTGCCTGATACTTCAAAACATTCAATGACAGGATGTCTCACAGATGCTTGCAAACTTTGACAGAGAAGATTGTTAAGCAATTATGCCAGGATGCAGCGCTGTGTCTATACTGGACTCTCCTCACACTGCAATGAATCCAGATTGTCCTAAGAAATACTTATATATGGGACTTTGGTTTTCCAGAAACCTGTACAAGTCAACAATGACAAGTTCTGACAGCTCAAGCCTATGATAAGCATTTCCCCTTGTGAAGTAAGAATCATTTTGCATGCTTGCCTTACACATGCCGACGGTCCATTATCTACTTAATTACTGTCAGTGTTGAATCACACTAAATCAGAATTGGTAACACTCCTAAGGACAATCAGTTAACAGGAATTCAACCATGTCAGCAGCATCACTGCATCACCTTTATTCTTCAGATGACTAATTATCAACATCTATCACTCTCTTCTTCATAACGTATTCAGGAATAACCTGGAAGTTTCAGTTAAATTCCTGAAACCCAAACCTAGGTAGATTGTTTAAACTGCATCTCAATACCCGTAGGCACAGTGGTATTATTATTTCCCCTCTTCCAAAGTTTACAAATGCAAATTCATTATTCTTTGTAAAAGAAGAGGCAGAAACCTTTCAAAATGTCCATTAAAAACTCTAAAGATTGTTCCTATTATGCAACTACCCTAAAGATTTTCTTAGAAATCCCTTTGATGACTTTTGATCTCTTTTTTTTTTTTTTTAATCTATGTATGATCTTACTGAAAATCGGGGTTTAAAGGGGTCCTGCCCCTGCAAAATCCTCTGTTCAACAAGTTCTTCACACACACACCCCCTTGAAATTCAGAACTATTATTTGAAAGTCTTAGAAAAATAAAATCTAACTGTAATTACACATAGGTTCTAACTTTAATCAAAATTAAACAAGAAAACTAAAATTGTTCCTTTTATTCCTGTCAGAGGCGTCTTCAGTAGAATAGAAACTCCTTTTCCTATAATAGCAAAAGTGCCCCAACTCCAAGTTAGCAACTTTGCAAGTGACTCACAATCAACATCATACATGGTTTTAGTTGCAGCAACCATTTCCAGCAATGCATCTTTTAACCACAGTAACAACCAAAGGCAGAATCAGAAACTGTCTTCACAGAGGTTGGACTAACACCAGCCAGCCACTACTGCAGCTGTGCTCGCTCACAGTGAAGTTTTCATCAACTGTAGTATCAAATGCCCACCTAAACTCCAAACAGAGCATTAGTTGTGTGTGATATGAAGATGCTAACTTCAGAGGACTTATCCCCAACATTTGTTTTGTTGCTACATGCTGCTTGTCTGTATGGCACTGCTCTTCCCCAGTAGTGACAGGTTGTATCACTGGCTTGAGAAGAGAGCCCTTCCCTTTATTTTCTCATTATAGAGCTCCTACCAGTTCCATGACACCTTTTCCTATCACTTCAGGATTCCCTCTCACCTTTGGGCAAAGGGCTAGGCCATTACCTAATTTTTCCAAGTGGAAGAACATTTCTCATATGTATGACACTTTAAAAAACAAGTTCACTTTTGATGACACTCACATTTTCCCCTTCAGAGAGACTCTTTCTGAAGCTAACTCCAGATGACTTATTAACTCCCCTCTAGCACCTTGCCCAGTCACCTGCAACATGTGTGTGTGGGATACTCCTTGTTTACTCTGTCTTTAATGATGTCAACTGGCAAGATAACAGATGATGTCACACTAAGACATTACTGCTGTCCTGTTGGGAGGACTTAGCTGTCAATGCAACATGAACTTCAGACCAATTTCCATTGACTTCTAAACACACCAGACTAACTCCTTTCCTGCCACTAAGCACTTCTTGGTGCTTTGCAGCTTCACTGACTCTTCCAAGACAAACCATTGTTTTTCTACAAATTTTGAACTTCCAAATTTCATTTGGTTTTGTTAGTTGCAGTTAAGAAAGAACCAGTATGTTTAATCACAAAACTAGTGGTTTAGCTTATACAAAACATGTTTATAGAGTGGGTGGAGAAAGGAAATGGGTTGTTTGGGTCATCAGTCCTAGTCCTTTACGGTTGCAAACAACTATGTAATAAGCAACTCCAGAAAGAAACAGAATACCACCCAAACACTTTGTAAACTTTAGACTTCGTCTCAATGAAAAGCCACAAAAGTCACGATGCATCATGGGAACAAAGATGACCAGTAAAATGTTTTTCAATAGTTTCCTGCTAGTGTTCATTGCAAAACACTTAGCAAAAATCTACCTATGCAAAAGATCTACATGGGACAGAAAAATTAAAATAATCTTAGGGAATCTAATTCTTCAACAGCAGAAGGACAGCATGAAAAAGGAACAATAAGAAGAGAAAAAAAAAAGGAAAAAAAAAAGAAAAAAGATAAAGAAACAAACCAAGCAGATTACTAGTCCTTACATATCATTTACAAAAGCATGTTTTAGATATTAAGATACAAACTTACAAATAGTTTAGAAAAGGTAATAGGGTGTTTTGATGTACAATACAAAAGACAAATCTAAATAAATAAAAGGTAATAAAATAAAAGCTTATTCTTAAGGCCTTATGTGTAGTGACAAGCACCTACAGAGTTAAAAGAAAACAGTAAGAGCTCACCGCTCACCGTTCCATGACTGATTACAAGAATTCTACTGTTGCCTGTTATTGTCAATACTGAAGTTGTCCTTTAAATCAGAACTTTCTAGGCTATTGACTGCAAAATGTCTTAATATCTGTAACTAGATCCTTATTACAGTCAAGGTCAACTACAGTAGCCATCAGGTGGCTATCTCTCTCAAAGGATAAAGTTGCAGTATTTCCCTTACTGGGTGGCAGGGGCTGGGGTGTGTGTGTGGTATAATTCCAGAGCTGGAGTCCCCCAGAATTCATTTGAATAAGGTAGTTTGGGAATCACATTTTTCCAAGCCCACTACTGCAAATCAGGCAGAACACCAAAGTGTATGTGTAGCTGTGACACAGTTAGTACAGCATAGTATTTTGTCCTAGGTTAAACCATTTAATTCTAGGAAGTTGTGGTGGGTTGACCTTGGTTGGATGTCAGGTATCCACCAGGCCACTCTACCACTCACCTCCTCAGCAGAACAGGGCAGGAGAAAATAAGATGGAAGAAAACCTTGTGAGTCAAGATAAAGACAGTCTAATGAAGCAACAGCAAAACGTGCACGCACACAAGTGAAGGGAAACAAAAGATGTTATTCCCTGCTTCCCAGCAACAGCTGATGTGAGCAACTCCCTGGGAAGCAGGGCTTCAGTAGCATATAGCGGTTGCTCCAGAAGACAAAAGTCGTAAATAACTAATGTCCTCCCTTCCTCCTTGCTTTTATATCTGAGTAGATGTCATATGGTATGGAATATCCCTTTGGTCACTTTGGGTCGGCTCTCCTGGCCATGTCCCTTCCTATGATCTTGCCCACCCCCAGCCAACTGACGAAGGGGGGACACAACATTGGAGAGACAGCCCTGATGCAGTGCAAGCACTGGACAGCTGTAGCCACAACACTGGTGTGCTAAAACACCTTTCCAGATACCGATACAAAGCACAGCACTACGAGGGCTGCTACGGGCTCAGCCAGACCCAATACAGAAGTACTTTTTCTTTAGTTATAGAGGTAGCAGACAATACAGAAGAAATAAAACCATCCTGAATCCCATAAAAGATGGTTAGTGCAAATTCAGTTAAGTTCTTCCTAGAGCTTAAGCTACATTGAAATAACCCCTGGAAAGAACTGAAAATCAGTAAGAGTAACTACATAAGCATTACTTCACTACACAAGTGTTCTCATACCAGAGCAAAACTACATTAGATCTGCAATCAAACAAAAAGAAAGTGTGAGACTTGTTATGAGAAATCCTAAAGAGTCTTCTGTTTTTTTCTTTTCAAAACGCTGGTAGTAACAAAGTCACAAATTTGTAATGCATACTTACATATGTTAAATACGCATTAACTGTTCCTGGTGATGGCATTTAGACCCTTTTTTTTTGCACAAAAAGGAAACAACAGGCATAAGGGTAATAACTGCTGGGTACTTTGACCCCATGTGGAAACTCACTGACAGAAGTCACAAGTTCTTGTTTCAGCAAACTACTACAGCTGGTTTACCTCTTCCCTTTTATGACAAGACTGTATTTATTCTAGACTTTCATGTAGGTTTCCAAGTGGCAATACAACAGTCACATAATATTGAATTTAGACCAATTACGCAAAGAGGCTTTATTCTAGAGAAACAGGAAGTTGTTATATGTATGCAAGAAATAACTATGCTCAAAGATTCAATTTCTGTATCTTTTCACAAGTAAATCTGCTCAATTAAAAAAAATATTTATTTGTACAATCTATACGCAACATCTATACGCAAGGACCTTAGATGTCAAATCAGGTCTTCTGAACAGTTGTTTACCACTTCTGACTGCGTAGTTTCTCATATAAACTCAACCTTTTAGATCTCTGTCCTTTCAAAATTCATACTTTTAAGTTGTTCTTCAAGCACATCAGAATCCTCATCACTGTCTGTACTACTGAAGTTTGTATCAAAATCCAGCTCATTGTCCAATCCACTGCTCTCCTGGCCACTTTTCATAGTCACACTCTCAGTTCTGTCTTTTCCTTTATCGATCCTGCAGAAAGCAAGAGGATGTTATCATCAACTGCTTCTAGAATTTCTTTTTCTTTTAAACAAGAATGAGATTGAGGGTAGAATATTCTATTAAGGATAGATAAGAAAGATATAAAAGACAGTAAAGGAAAGAGTCTGTGAAGAAAAAGAAACATATATGACAGTTTGACCAATGACACAACTGCTGGCCAGTTGTCATGAACTAGTAAATTAATATAGAATACCCAATAAAGAGAGAACTTTATTAAAATAATTAAAAAACCAAAAGCCTGCTAAATAGACAATGGCAACTGTGCTCAGTGTATCAGCCCTTTTTTTAGTTTTTCTGTTCATTAGTAACTGAATCATCAAATGACAGGCAAAATGCAAACAGTAACTTGGCTTATGCATATTTTATGGTGTTCTATGCTGAAAACTATTTTGAAGTGCTTTGTTCCTAAGGAAAATAGGCAATTTACCATTTAGTATTAAAGTGTCTTACACAAGTAAGACTTATTTTGGCCCAGCCCCACTAACATCAATAGGTATTTCACTCCCAGTTTTCAGCAGAAGAAAGTGAGGGTAATGACTCCAGCTGATTTCTATCAGGATTATTCAGAATATGGCATGAAGTATCACAGCCTCTTGGCAGTTTCCAAACAAGCTTTAATAAAGGGGAAGTGCAGTACTTGTAACCTATGTAACCTATGAGTTACTTACGGAATTACTATTTCTTCTTCTTTTCCACATTTAGCACAAATTTCTAGTTTACCCGCGCATGGTCGACAAATCATATGGTAAGGATCTTTTACAGTCTTCTGGAGGCACTTCACACTGTGAACAAAAAGAAAACATGATTAAAAAAGTATTTGTGGAAACTTACTAAACATTCCGTGTTCAAAGACAACAGACATATTCTTCAAAAGAGGAACAACATGTTATTGGCCAGTCTCACATGAAACAATCTGTGTTTTAACAAGCAGCACTATCAAAATCATTGCCTGCCTTCCCTCCCCTTTAACTTTTGAAGAATTATTAAAACAAGAACTTAAGAAGAAACATAAAATCAAGAATTTTTCTATTCACAGTGACAAAAGAAACCCTTCCACCCATTTCAGTAGGTAGTTTTAGTTTAAAAGCTACATAACTTCTTCTGGTTTAAGAATAAAAGAAAATAAGAATATAGTATAAAAAGGCATATGCATTTTACAAATTAAAAGCTTTCAATTCAAACACTATGATGTCTTCCTCTAGAACTTCTCATGACTACAAACAGAGCCTTTGCTTTCTATGAACATAAGCCTGCACAGAAATGTATTCTGAACAAACCCAAGCTAATTACATAGAGGTTTTTGCCTGTTCTTTTTCAAAATATGACAAAACTCTGTAGATTAAGTCATTTCTAAAATGCTATGGCTTAACATTCAGCTGACATTCTAAAGCCCTGTATTTTTGGAGAACAGAACCGGGAACTATATATCCCATGTAATGCAGCTGCCCTAAAAGTCACTCGTTCTCGGTTCCTCAGGCACTAGAAGTCCTTGTCAGGAAAGATTTAGCATACAGTTCTGAGCGGTGGATTTGCAGACATGGCTAAAACAGGCTGAAGAAAATTATCCAGGTGATTATGCATGCCTTATAAGGACAGATGCACTAACTAGCATCTAGTGAAACAGAATTTTTACTTGCTTTCTCAAATCCCGTTCCTAAGCACTAATGCCTTCTCCTTATTATCTTCATCTAGACTCTGCTGAGCTTTCATTAAGATGTGATTTTACAGCCCCTTAAGGAATCGGATAGGTACAAAAACTGCTGTAGGACACATTTGACAAAAGCAAAGTCTGAACTGCCTAGTGTTTCTGGTCTTCTCCCTCCCCCAGGAAAACCTACAGGTATATGTCAATGGAAATAGTTTGGGGTTTTGATTTTCTTTTTTCTTTCTTCTATGCTCAGTCGAATTAATATAAAAAAACCCATCTACAGCTCTTCCCACCAAATAGGGGCACTATCAAGGCAAGGTGGATAGACTTTTTTTAAAATAGTTTAATTTTTAATAATTAAATGCTTGAAATAAAAGCAAAGTAGGGATAACTCGTGGTGGTACTTACAATCCTAGTTTTGAAGATGTTAAAAACCTAAAAATAAGCTGAGGTACAGAAAAGTTCTCCATTCTCACTGTCTGAAGAATTAATTTTTTTCCATGGAGTCACATTTTTAATGTCTATAATGTGTTTACTTTACCTAGAAGCTTCACCCACTGAAAATCTTTATAGTCCTGTCCTTTTAGAACAGCAGCCCACTCGGCCATTGTACTTCTGTAGGCTGAACTAGAAACCACCACTTGTAGAGCTACAAGGGTCTGCAGCCCAATTTACTTGTTCAAAAATATGACAGAAAACATCACCTATTCTGTCATAAGCAGCTGCCCCACAATGCCACTTTCCCTATTTCCAATGCTCCTCCGATTTACATGCTTTTTTCCTTTCAGATTAAGCAGAGAAGAGGCAAAAGAACCAGATCCACTACCACACGATTTGTTACAGATCATTACTTTTAAACAGGATGCTCACAGTCATTTGAGAAGAAGTTAAAAAAGACAAATCCCAACTTTATCTGTGGTGAACAGAACCGAGAATGTTTATGCGCAGAACCAGTAAGACTTATATGTAATCCAAAAAAAATTTTTTACATGAAAGGGTCAAGTTGTTTACTGAAACCAAAATACTTGTTGCATATCATTTTACCTATGAAAAAGTAAAACTTCTCACAAGTAGGGGATAATATCAAGAAATATTCCTTCCCTTTTAACCTACTGAAAATCAAAATATAATACACTATCATTCGGGGAACTGCACACATACAACCTCTTCAAGCAGTTTGTAGAGTATTTCAGAAGTATCTAAGTGAGAAGACAAACACAGAGCAAACTACGCAAACTACTCTGACAAAGCTGGCTGAATTATACACCACAGCCCAGTTACAGTTTCAAAGTTTCACTGTTGAAACACTGGCTGCCTCTGCTGCCACAGAGGTAAGGAACTCCGCAGCTGAGCAAGTAAGGAGGAAGTAAGACAGTATCCACTTCAAAACATTAACCGATCACAAACCTATATATTATTTTAAGATATTTATCACCTTTGTTATGTACTTATCCAAAAATACCTAATACAGAACTGTATGCAAATAATGCTAAACATTTAATATTCAGGATTACAGTTTAATACACAAAATGAGAGAACATGCCAAGACGTAATGAAATGCATGTACTGTAAACTTTTTTTATTAATTGAAGCCTCAGTAATGCTGAGAACAGCGTTGCTGATGAATTTTGATATGACACAAAACTAAAGCCTTCCTCTCCTCATTTCTCTACTAGATAGCCTTTGTGAACTACAAAAGTTAAGAAATGTGCACATTCCTCTAATATTGACTTGCAACAAGGCCTTAGAAAATAGTGTTACAACTGGTTTGGGTTTGGCTTTTTGTTCAGGAGAACACACTGCTGGGTTTGGAAGCAGATGTCCACAGTTCAAGCATTTTAACAGCAAAGAGGGAAGCAGTTGCTTTTCCATTGTATTTTTTTTTTCAAGTTTAAAAGACTAATGAATTAGAAAAATAACACTACAAATATATTGTCATTGCTGTCTCCAAATTTTAAAATGTCATATACTAGCAGCTACCGCTCATGAATTTCCAAAACTAAAATATTTTCCAAAGTTCACAAATGACACTATCAGTGATTAAGACAAAATACCTTGACTCACCATTTTTTAGGCTGTGACAGTAGTTTGTACTTGCTGAATTTTACTCGCCACTCCAAGACACCTTTGCAATGCTGGCACACTCCATCATGAAGCTTAGCATTTATTTTCTGAACAAATAAATAAAAAAATAAAATAAGAATACTTTAATGATTTCCTACTTTTATGAGTATTACCTTGGTAGAAAGCATTTCCACCCATCATGTGATTAATACAGTATTTAGAACGATGTTTGTTTGATAGAACATTAGCATTTCATATACATTTACTAACAATTTTCTTCAGTGGAAATAGTGCTGAGGTAGTCTTCTGCCTCAAGGTGGTCTTCATGATTATTATTATTATCATAATCATCATAATTTAACATTGTTATAAGTACTACTTATTTATGTTATTATATTGTTGATAATAGATTACTATAGACATTTCATTATTATTTTTTCATCTCTAGAGATTTTACAAAACAGATTTAAGTAGAAATAAGCCCTGAAATAAGCAGTTTTCATCGAAAGAAGACAACTTGCAAAACAACATTTAACTCATTATTGCTCAAGCTACTATTACACTACATACTTTAAGTAGTCTCAGGATTTTTTCTCAGGTCACAAAGAAGTAGAATCCACACATTATTTGCAGTCAAATCATTCAATGTCTCTTTTATCATAAACTTCCTTTATGAAAAAGTAACACACTTCTGCTCTCAATTACTTAAGATAAAATCCTTAAAATAGTCTTTGAAACTATAGTATATTTTCAAGAAATGCAAAGTTTCCCTTACGATCTTCTACAACATTTTGTGTTTAGTTTGCTTAGAAATACAAAATCTCAACAGGCCAGTACTATCTGCACAAGAGAAGTTATTCTGAGATGGGAAGTAGTAACAAACCACACTGTTGCCTTAAATAATCAACAACATATACTTGTACATTCAGCTTACTTTTTATTTCTTCTCCATATAAAAACGCCAGCAGTAACTTTATCAATCACACAATTGTGCATATTCATCCGGAACCTCAAAAACGGAAATTTCATTATTAAAGAAAATACATACAGCCAAAAAAATTCTATTGTGCCTTTTTTTAAAGACAGCTTAAAAATGGCTCCTGTACCAAAAGACACATGTATTTCCTAGAATACCTACAAGTTCATTGGAATAGGTTCTGCATTAATTGGAATTAGAGTTTATGTTGTTTTTTTACAAATAAACTGAAAAGTTATTCTATGCATGAAGGAGCTTCTGAGACAATTTCCTGTTTGTATAACCCAGAAGAGCTTCTTACTACTCCACAAAGTTTTACTTCAATACATTAGACAAAAGAACAAGCCTAGCTTTAAAAATGCATTATCTTACTCTGTTTATTTATTCTGAAAAATGTATGCGGCACAGCAAATGCTGCTTATAAGTTACACTATATTATAGGACTTGGTTTCCATTGTTTTCATTTTTACTGAACTTCAACCATTCAGTATTTTTCCCATGATGAGGTTAACTGAAGGTGTGGTGCAATAAGACAGTAAACTTCTTCCCAAACGAAACAAGGTTTTGCAGAATGCTTGAATACTGAAAGCTGTGGTTCTGATGTCAGCTATGCATTATGAATTAAATTTTCCAGGAAACACAGACATTTGGCTAATGTGGAAACTTTCTGAGAGAAGAAAACAATTGGTAAGTTCTCAGCAGGTATCTGTTAAAGGGCTGGTAATTCAAACTACTGGCAGCACTGACTGTTCATTCTTTCAAAATTCATGCTATTTGAAGATAAGCCTGCTTTTCAGTGCTTGACTAGCACAAAGTAAGGCTCCAAGCATATAGTCTGAATAAGCTTCTAATCACCAGCAGATTAGCCTAAACTTCCCAGTTCTTCCTCTCACTCTCCTGATTTACATTAATTAGTAATGCAGGAGGGGAGAAAGACACAAACACTGTAAATTGTATTCCCGGGTATTCTTTCCTGTTATCAACCATTTCTAGTACCGCTAAGGTAGAACCCAATAAATGTCAAAAGACTGCAACAATTCAAGCTGAAAACAGCTTGTTTTCTCTCAAAGGGAGTTAGCTTGCTTGCTGAAAACTACCTTGTTCCCCATAATATGTCCTGACATGATAGCTGGGGACAGGCTCAGCAATGCGTAATGCACTTGGAATGCAAGAGGCCACATTCAGGGCTGCATGTGGCATAAACAGTGCAGAAGAACAAAATAGGAACTACATTCACCCCTCACCTGAGGGAAATCCAGAGTTTGTCAAACAGGCAGCCTATTACAAATTCTGCTAAATATTTGCCATGGAACAAGGAAATATGCATAATCATTATTAATGGAGCTTCTTCCCCATCCCAATATGCTTATCACCTGGCTCCAGAATAGACAACAATCATATGGTGATGAATTTCTTTTTTTATTTATTTCTGCCAGACAAACTAAAATGAAGGCCATTCCAAATGCCAAAGATGCCTTTTCATGTTACTCATAGTATAGGTCTTTGCATGAAAACATAATCTCACAGCAAGGCCAAGGGACTAGTCATGTGGCATAAATTACTGGGACTTCCTTCACCTCTGCTTCAAATAACAAAGCCCTGCCATCTTATCTGATGCCCTCAACCTAAAGATTAGTCCTCCTCGATACTAAAACATTGTTTCACCACTGAACAAGGTCTTTAGAAGACAAGTAACACCCAAGAATCTCTAAAGTAAGGGAAAAGAAAGTTACTGTAATTCAGTTGTGTAGCAACAATCACATTATCCACATAAAGGTAACAAATCTCTATTAGAGCTCGTCTTTGTATTTGATTACTTCTTGAACTGTTCTGTTTTCTTGGTATGATCAGCAACACTTCAAATATCCAGTGCAAAGATAGAGAACATCAACCAAAATGCCGCCTAAGAGTCTTTTCACACCAAATTACATTGTAGCTATTAACATCACATTTACACCTAACTGAAGTTACTGATCCAGGCATAAAGAAGCCTGGACTTTTCAACTTAGTCACCTGCAGGACAACAAATCTTACCCAGCAACTCAAAGAAACCTCATGGTATCTGCTCAGAAGGTAACAACTGGAAGAGGACAGCTTTTAAGATCTAATTTTCTCCTTCTAACAGGCACACATACAGCACAGTCTCTTCCTCCCCTTCAGCAATTTCCTGTATTTTTCACTTGATGTTGGCACTTCAGGTATGGGGTGGTGTAGTTAATCATTGGCTCAGCACACTGAATATGAGACAGACTATGACTCTACAATCCATTTACCAGGCTGTTGATTTAGAACATCAATAGAGAATGATGGATTGATGTAAAGCAGGCAAGCAGGGAGATTCACAAGTTTAACCTTGCCTTGTGTTCGCCTTCTAAGTTTATCCTGCTCAAAAAAAGAAATGCCTGCTATTTAAATGTTTCTATTACTAAACCAAGTTGATAATTTACTGTGGTTTTCTACACTGATTTCAACATTTCCTCTGTCAAAAAAAAGTTTCATATCATTCTCAAAAGCAGCGCACACTTGAAGAAGCAAAGAAAGCTGTCCCTAATTAAAGATCTGGATAAGCTTTTTTTTTATTATTATTATTATTTTTGAAATCACCAAAGAACACAAGAGAGTAAGTTGTCCTAACAGACTGGAAGAGAAACTTTCCCAGTGTTCCAATTCCCAGTCAGAATGGGGAAGTTACTAGTTAAATCAAAGAAATCACTCTGTTGCTTACTTTTCCAATTAATATTCACTTCTTCGTAAGTTTTGTGTATTGTTTAAACTCTCATATATTTCTGTTTTCTTCATTTTGTCCATTTAATAGCTTGCTTTCCTTTAAGGGTACAAAAAACCCCCAACAACCCCCACAAAGACATGAACAAAGCTTGTCAACTTCATTATTCCTTTCCAACTTTTCTACCCAGTTTTTACGCAGTTAGTTAGCTCTCATATGCAAAGAGGTAACAGTGCTTGCGGTTTGCAATGGATTTCTTCGTGCAAGAAGTACTACAGCCTGTTCCTGTCACAGCAGTTTTCTCTGTGGTTTGTTTTTTTTTTTTAAGCATATTTCCCTGTTTCAGTCAATAGCTCTTTCCTCTTTTCTTTTGCCATACTTCCCTCTAAGAATAAGTGCAACTCATTCTTACAGTATGCCTATATATTCTCCAGAGAAATTGCAGTTATGCAATACAGACATACACAAACAGTCTTAAAGTATATAGTCAGGAAATATTCCATGTGCATATTATATACACACTGTCAGGTCAACTGCATTAATGAAACAGCATTTGCTGTATGCTCACATAACCCAGTATTTAATCATTTAACAACCCGCCAAAAACAGTTCAGAACGTATTAAAGTAAACAAATGCACCTACACCTACTAGCTTGGCACACAGAATAATCCTTGGCTTAAGTTAGTATTAAAGCACTCACAAGCAAGATGTAATGATGGGGTTTCAAAGAAGCTTCACTGTTTGGAAGTTTCTAATTATGTGTGAACCTATGGGCATTTTGATTTACTCTATTGAAATCAGACTCCTACTACTGAGCACACATCAGCAGTCTGTTCTGCTGTAAATGAATGCAATGTCAATGCCATCCATGAACTTCCTTGTCAGAAGCACAGGTGGTACTGCTTCAGTCAACAAGGCTGAATGCAGCATTTCTGAGTAACTACATTTCATAGCCTTAAATCAAAGAGCTAAACTTGCTCACATATTATTAGCAGTATCACTTTAAGTTCCATTTCCTACACAGATATTTTCTCATCTCTTTTTAGAAACAAGTACATTTAACATTTTAACCAAAGCCTTGAAGTCATCCTTTCATCCATACCAGTCACTTAAGGCCCTTTCATGTTTTATTGCTGTGGACTTTAAAACACATGAAATCTAAAGTTTTGTCTAAGCCAAATTCCAAATGGCCATCTTGGAGATTAAGATGTTTGGCCTTTTTCAGATCAGTCACATGGATCTGAAAACATGCAAGTAACCAGCAAGAGAATGTACACACTTGGAAGAACCAACAGCCAACTCCCATCTGCTTCCCCACAAAGAACTGAAAACACACATACACCCTCTGTCTCCCTCCCCACCACCCTGTCCCCGCCAAGCTAGGTTAGAGTCCAGAACGTGGACTTATGCCTGCTCTTCTCCGTACATGAAGGGCTACAGCCCAGACCTGAACGCACATCTGAACCCAGAGTAAGAAGTGTGGCTGGAGAATGGAGTTAAGCCTACCAAGGTACTCTCAGCAAGGACAGAAACTAACCAAACTCCACTACTGTTATCTGTTTTATTCCCCTCTGAGCTTCAAGTCATTATCACAGACTCTTAAACTCTGTATTCACCTGTTCTGTTCCTACTGCCTTCCCATAGTCTTGACCAGCATCTCCACCAAAACAAGTTCTTTATCCATACAGCCAGCTGAATAAGTAGCTGACATCAACACTATGGTAAAGCTGAGGTTCAGAGTTAATAACCTCTGAAATTTATGGAAATGTGGATTATCATCTGGGGTGTACTTAATGAGAGGAAAGAAATGGAGAAACAGATCAGTCATTTGGGTGCAAATATGAATCACTCTGTGGTTTACCATCTTATTACAATGAAGTTCTAAATGTTCTCACTGAATAGTATTTGCTTTCATCTCTAGAAATACTCCAGCTTCCATGCTGACTTACGTAATGTACTTTACATAAAATGCATATTCATATAACATAATGTATATTCCTCAGTTCAGTGCTGCAAACAGCTGTTCTGGAATATGCTATGTAAAGCAAGCACTCATAAACAAATTCTAAGATTCAGTAACTAACAACACACTGTGTCTTGCCCTGTCCTGGCTCTTCCTTCTTCCATTCATTCTAGGATGCAAGCTCTTCCAGCACTGTTGTAGGCAGTTACCCAAATACAGAACAGAGGCAGTGTACTCTGCTGAAAGGGTGTTTCACTTCAACTAGCTTAACCCAGAAAATGTTGTAGTAAAGACCAATCATCAGAGGAAAGACAGATGGATCTTTCAGCATGTTCTGTAAGTAATCAGCTCCATGGTCTTTAAGATTAGAAAATGGATACCAAGGTCACTGTCAGACAGAGAGTTTTAAAAAAACGCAAAAACAACTGGATAATGACTGCCGGCAGAGAAAAGTCAAAACACTATTAGATCAATTTCCTCTGCAGATACTGTTTCACTGAGACAAGCAGAAATAACACTGAAAATAACTACCTCAATGCCAGCCACAGTACAACAGGAAGCAACTGTAGTTAATATTCAGCATTGTTAATTCAGCACACAAATGCAGCAGGATACCAAGTTTAAGCTGAAAGGCATTCTGCAGCCTTTCAAGATAGTATTGCATCGGACAGTGTATAACAGTAGTCAAAGATAGGCCAAATACCTCACAAAAAAAAAATTTAGCAGTGATTTAGAGGACATCAACCCCCTTTCAGCAGCTCTGAGCATTCTTCTGGTCTAATGAGCTAGTGAAAAGTGGAAAGGAAGAATGCCCTACTCCCTGTGATCAAATTGCTACTATTTCTTCTTTCCCTCAACACACCTCAAACGTGGTGCGTCTGATCACAAGACAGAGATGCAAAACTGTCAGCATTCAGCATAGTCTGTATCTAAACTATGACATTAATCACCACTTAATCTTTGTTAGTTTAACTTTTCTAAATTTCCCAAATAGCAAAATTAGGCCTAATCATCATTATAAAGACCCCTGTGTATCCCTTAGCACTTGAATTCATACATGATGGCACACCAAAATAAAAATGCATCCTTTCCCTTTACCATACACTGTCTAACCCCGTAATAAGAAGCACCTTCTTCAAGAACCTTTTAACCTGTGTTCAGCCATCTCCATGAACTGGCAGGCACAGAGAGAAGAGGAATCATTGACTTGAAACAGAAAGAAAAATGACACAGTCCCATATCACAGCTAATACCCACAGTGAATCCTGGCAACATTCAAAAGCTTTAAAAAAAATATTTGAGTGTATCATACTGTTTAGCCAGTTCTATATGATATAAAATATTAAAAAGGGAAGAAAAACAGACATGTGGGTATTAAAGTGATTACTTCAGTTACAAAACTGATGTCAGAATTCAGTTTCTCTTTGAAGACTTTTCGGATAGATCGACTCTCTAGGATATTTTTGTGTATATATGTGTGTAGAAGTCAGACAGGAAAATACTCTCCTATCAGGGATCATGCAGTGACTCACACAATAACAGTGGCACGGCTTAGAGCCCTGGGAAAGCAGCCTATTCAACTTGCAGAACCAGTCCTACATCATCTTAAAAAAAAAGGACACAAGCAAACAAACAAAAACACACAACCCCCCCAAGTTCTCCCCCTCCTCTCAGTTCCTTCTGACAACACAGTTCAGGTTCAATTAAAGGGAAACTGACACAACAGCAATAGCACCAGACAAGCCTCTTCTGGAACGCCTACCTTGTGTTTTGTTTTATTCACCTCTTTCAGTTTAGCTTGTAAGAGAAAACATCCCACTTCCGTGTTGTTACTGCTGAGGCACACTGCTTGGTCTTCATCCTCTTCTGCACTGCTATTATGTTACCACAGCTACAAGCATAGAGCATCTTCCAAGAATATGTTGTAAACCATTTCCTTCTTGCTTAGAAACAAAAGAACCCCACCCCAAAAATGGTCTTTTGTAACAATACTGCAAAAATATGATAATGTGTGTAGCAAAAGCACTGATAAAATGGGTGAGGACACTGTTCTGTGCAACTACTCAGAAATGCCTGTATGATCTCTTCAAAGCCTTAAAGCAAACATCTCTTTTTAAAGTTGTCTCAAAAGCTGCAAAGTGAAATTTGCTATTTCCATAGATGATGGGGGGAGTTGTTCAAATTAAATTCTGAGAACGTTAAGGTGCCTGAAGCAAGGCCACGCAGTCACCAACTTTGAGAAGACCCAATGCCTCCCAGCAAGTCGCATGGGCAACACGTTTATTTATTGCACTAACTCCACAAAAGTGAATGCTTTGTTTCAGTCTTCCTCTTAATAATTCTCTGGCTTAACAAGGGCCTTTCACACCATAGATGATTCAAGTATCACACAACATATTTCCTCACACAACAGCCTCGGACGCGGGGCCAGGTGACTACTGCCTGAAACGGCGAATCGCGCCCTTAATACCCCAGTGCACCCTTTGGACAGAGCTGAGCCAAAGGCTTCTCCGCCGCCACAATGAAGTTCTCCCGGCTTCCACTGCGGTATGACTCCGTTCGCGGTCCCCAAGCTCTTCCAGACCTTCTAGCTGAAGGCTGCGCAGGGACAGCCCATGGCTACAGCAGCACCCGCGCAGCCAGCAGAGGCACCTGTCTACACGCTCGGCACCCATGGGCGCCAAAGGCCTTCGGCCGCCTCACGGGGGCTCGCCCCTGCCGCCGCCACTCGCCAGGCGGGCCAGGCCCGGCGCTCTGCCGGCGGCGGGGGGGAGGGGGCGGGGCCGCCCCACCGCCTACCTTGAGTCGCGCGCTCTTGTCGTACTTGTCGTTCCTGAAGGCGCGCGCGTTCTGGTAGCGCTGGGGCCGCGTGCGCGACACGTTCCCCCTCTCGAGCTCATCCCGCGGGAGGCCGCCGCCGCCGGCGACACCTGCCCGGAACCGCTCCGCGCCCTTCCGCGCCCCGCCGCCGGCCCCGGGCCAATGACGAGCGGCGGGGTAACGTCCCCGCCCGTGGCGGTTCGCTGCCTCTCCGCTGCCTCCCGCCCACCCGCCTCCAGGCGGAGCCTCAGTGGTCGGAGCCGCGCCGCGGGGTGCGCCCCCATTGGCGCTCTGCAGCCGGCGGCCGGTCCCGCCCCGCCCGCCGCCCCCTCGGCCGCGCGAGCAGCCGCTGGCTCCGATGAGTCGCTCAGCGAGGTGAGGCTGGCGCCGCGCCCCTAGGCCGCGCGGGAGCCGCTCTGCGGGGGCCGTGCGTTCTCCGCCGCGGAGCGCGGCTGCGGACCTGCGGCCGCCGGCCGGGGCCGGGGCGCTGACGGCCTCCCGCCGCCGCGCCGTTACTCAGCACAACCGGCACCCCTCCCCCCCGCCGGCCCGGCGTCCGGGCGGCGGCGGTCAGGAGAGCGGGGCCGCTGCCGCTAGCGGAGTGCCGGGTGCAGGTATGGGCGCTTCTTGCCCTGGCAGCGGGGGGCCGGGCCGGACGGGTCGCGACGAGGGCGGGTGCAGCCGGCGCGGCACCGGCTCGGCGCTGGCGGCGGGGCTGCGGCTCGAGGATCCGCTTCCGAGGTGTGGCGGCGCGCTGGCCCCTGCGCAGGTCCGGCCGCCCCGCTACGCCCCTCACCTGCCCGCGGTCCTGCTCCTCCGGCCGGGGCGCGGGTGTGGCGGCCCCTCTGCCGCGGCTGTGGCGCGGGGCAGGAGGAAGGGCCGCGGCGGGCACCGGCTTTTTCTCGGTGAGGGAGGCGGCGGTTCGGCTCTTCGACCCGAGCCGGGCAGTGGATGTCGCCTCGGCGACCCCACTCTCCGCCCGCGTCCCGGCCGTGGGCTTGGGGCCTCTGCCCTGCCGCCCCCGGCGCCCCTGGGTGCCCGCCTGCCTGACAGGCGCGGGGTGCTGGCGGCGGTCTGTCCCGGGGCTCCATCTCCGTGGCCTCGCCGCGGACGGCTTTGTTCGGGGAACGGGCACGCTGGCTGTTTAAACGCCTGTGGAGTTCAGGGTTTTCGCGGCTCCGAGTAGCGCCGCCGTGTCAGCGGTGCTGGCTTCTGCGAGGTCCTTTTCAGATACAGACACCTGAAGAGTTCCTGTAGTTGTCCCGAGCCTGGTTTAACGTATTCCTTCAGCTTCTGCTGTTGATGGTGGGACGACGCTGCCCTCGGTTATTATTGATTTGTAAGTTTAAAATATTTGACCAGAAGGTAGCTAGAAAATACATGACTGCAAGAACACAAAACAGTATCATCTTAAAAAAAGCATAGCTGTTTGTTAGCGATTGACCGGCTGGTGCAGTGAAGCACTAGACGGGTGTGGCAGGAGTGCGATGGGGGCTTCGGCACCTGTCGGCTGCGGGTGATTTTAGCAGAGCAGTTCCCGGCGCAGTCTTCCTTGGAGTACGCAAAACATTATGTAACCCGACTTAATCCCACAGCTGTCAGGTATACCTGAGATCTGTGGGGGTTGGTTTGTGCTTTAGGGCAGGAGGAATGGCTAGATTTTTCACCTGGTGTTTCTTGCATTCCCTTTCTTTTTTCAACTGTGTCATTAGGTTTTGAAGTATATAAGTAACCAGAAGTATGTCTCCATATACCAGTTAAGCTTTACAGTATTGCTAGGATTTGTGGGAATAGTAAGGTGTTTGTTTAAAATCAAACCAACCAAATGAAGTTTGGCCCTGTCCAGCTTTTCTGTTTTTACGTAGGTTGCTTTGCTCTTGGAAGCTACCTTAGAGTTACTAACAGTATTTCTTGGTTTGGCTTTTTCATTACAGAACAGACTTCCTTTGGTTTTCTTTCTGACTGTGTATTCTTCTCTAATAATTCTATTAGTTTAATCCTTTAGATAATACTTAATTGGACACTGAGTATTTTTTTTTTTAAAATTTTGCTGCTCTAGTTGTTGATACTGGGAGGGTGTCCATACCCTTCTGTTCATTTTTAATGTAATGCAAATGCTGAAATAAATATGGGTGCTTCAGCAGAGGCTTGAATTCAAGTTTTCATTGCATTGCATTCAATGAAAGGGTGAGGGAAACTACTTCAGTTTCTTATTTCAGCAGTGTGTAAAGAAAAATGATGAGTTAAAACAAACAAAACCACACCTGAACAAACAAAAAACCCAATAATTTTAATACCTTGCCTGTTACAGTTAGAACAGCACTAAAATTTACAAACCAGCAGCTATATTTAAGTTTGACTTTGTTCTTGTGAATAGCTGCTATGAAATGGGTAATTTAACTTAAATATACAATTAGAATAATTTAGTGTAAATAAAAGCTTTCTAGATAAGTGTTTGCAAGGGTTGGGCTTTTGAGGCTAAAATGTAGTGAAGTAATCAAAGATGTGAATAAAGGAGCCACTTTCTTGTTAAGATTTGCAGAGAGAGGAGGACAGGAATAATTGCTTATATGAAAGCACTACTTTTGTGTTATCATAGGAATCACAAGAGAAATAGTTGAGGTGTGCTTTAAGTTTAGATAGACTTCCCCCCCTCCCTTTATGTCAGCCTTAAGGAAAATGTTAATTGCCAAATAATGGATTGAAATTACAACCTGTGGACAGTTTTACATCTGTCATTTTCTGTCACTTTTTTATTCACCAGAAAGTTAGAGATAGATTTGATAAAATGATCTGGCTTTTCTTTTAAAAGCTATCCCAAAAGCGGTAGGTGACACCACTTGGGTCTGTTTTTATTTCTTATTCTTTCTTGGTGCAGTAGTAGAAGTTAATCAGTTTTACTGAGGTTTTTTTCCACAGATTTTTCCTACTTAATTTGTATGAAAAATGCAGTATAATTTTAAAGGATATATATATTTCTCTTCCTATATCTTTTTGTTGTTAGTAATTTTACCAGCATTAGGAACTGTGTTTGCAGAACAGCACTGGCTTCTTTATTAATACTGAAATGACAAATAGGTGACATAGTTATGTTATTGGGTTGTGTTGATCTCTGCATCTGATGCTACTGTAATGAGCACAGAGATTTACATCATACATGCTCAGAAGGTGTTAGACTATAGCTTTGGTATTCACAACATATTTTAGGCAAATGAGTCCTGTTGAAGTTATTAATCTGTACTTGTGGTACTGTATGCTTAAGGTAATTTGTGTTGGTTTTGTTCAGGTTTCAGTAAGACTCCAGATAAGGCATACATCAAGCCCATTTGTTACTAGAGTGATAATGCAACTATCACTTGTGATACCATGGTCACTTTCTGTAAATTGTATTTTAGACTTAACACTGTTAAGAGACCAGTTATTGATCTCCAAAGCTTTTACCAAGTCTGAGTGATGCTAAATGAAGGAGATTTTGTAACTTTTCTTGTAATTTTTACTGTAATAATTTCTGGCTGAAACCATTAGGAAACCAGATTACATGTTTTTGAACGTTAAAAAAACCACTAGTGTAGGGGGTAACGTTAAGTTTTTCATCATTGAAGTATCTGAGCAGTATACCTTTTGAGGAAAGATAATGCCTGTTTAGTTGAAGTTAAGTTATGACATCTGGTGGGTAACTACTAAGCTGAAATGCTGATTCAGTTGAACTTATAAACAGTGATATGAGAATTACTCTGTACACCCTGGGGACTCTCTTACATCCTGGTTCCATTCCAGATGCGGAGGTTAAGAACATACTCATGAATACAATGAATGACAAACCGGTTTCAGTATAATGGAAACATTGTTTGCATTTAGTTGAAGGTATCCTCCTGAGGAAGTTCAGTAGGTGTTTTGTGTCAGATTTGTTCAGTTAGTGGTGCTGGCGATCTGCTGCCTTTCTTGGGTCTTCTGAGTGAAGAAAGTAGCAATTACTTATTTTAAAGAAAACAGTTGTTGCTACCAATGATTTAGATGGAGAACAGCCCTGGAATCAGAATCTTTAGTTTCGGTAGGCAGTTTCCATTGGATTAAATGCACATTATATAAGTCAACATTACAGTGTGGTATAGGGCAGAAATAATACTTTAGCCATGGTCTTAAGCATAATTTGACATATGTGGCAACAGCCCATTTTTAGCACGTTTAAGCTGTCTTGGGGCACAGTACCACCTCAGCTGATTAACTGTGGTTGCTGCAGTACTACCCTGTGTGTGGTTTCTACAGGCCAGCTTCCAGTCTTCTGAAATAACTTTGAAAAATAGCAAATATCTTCTGAGTGAGATCATATTATAGTGTTGCTGTGCTGTTTATAGTTATAAATAATGTAAAATCCGGTTTTAATTTTCTGACAAGTTGATTGGGAAGCAAGTAAGAAATTCTATAGCTATCATATGCTGGAATAGAGTGCAGTCTGCGTTCCTGGGCGGAACAGGCTATTTATACCTTGATCTTGGAGGTGTGTATTCTTCTAAATTTTACACATAAATAGTATTATCCACCCCCACCCCTAGAATAAGTTGTAGTATCTAGCTTTGGCTTTCAGCTTCTCTGAAAAGGTGAGAAAACTTACTCAGAACAGATCAGTTTAATAGTTTCTGCTATAAATAGAAGTGCAGTTGAATACTGGGTCATAAGCACTTTTTGCAAAAAAAGGACTATTAAGGCATCACAACAGTTTCTCTGGGCTGTGAACATGAATTTTCTAAGTAGAGGTGAAAGAGGTGGCTCCTTTGACACTCACAGCTATAACAGAAGTAAAGAAGAAAAAAAAAATTTTGAGTCTTTTCTGTGCCTAAGAGATCCCAAGCCTTTATCCAATCCCTAGAGCTCTTCCACAGAGCTCTTCTACTTCTTCTGGCTTGCAGATTAAAATTAAATTTAATGTCCAGATAATCTCGCCTGACAGGGAATGGATGAGCTATTCCAAATTTGAGTGACTACTTGTGCTGATTACATAAAACATGTCATTGTTGTTTCTTTAGCTGGCAGACATACTGTTTATTCAGGACCTTCATTTAAGAGACACCCTGCCTTTTTGTGGGAGGTGATCAGTACACCCTTCCTGCCATCTCTTCTAAATTGGTAGTGTTGGTCACCCATATCTAAGACTTACTTCCCTCTGTTTTGAAGAAAACATTGGGCTGTAGCAGCCTTGGCAAAAAATTTTTTGCAGGGCACAAAACCCCTGGAGTAGTATTCTAAGAATGCTCATGCTGTTACCAGACTGTCTTGCTTATGCCTGTGTTTACTAGTGTACAGGTACACTATGTAACATTTTATGCAGTGTGCGTTCAGACTCTACAGGGAAGAGACCATTCACATGTCCGAAATACGGATAGCTGTTCTGTGATCTATATTCAGCAGTTCTTACAGCAATGTCCTTGAAGCTTTTCTAGGGAGAAATTTATACAGGCATGAAAACTATACAAGTTAGAGGACACACGTTGAAATATGATCTAAATATTGCCAAGTATTGCAGTTAGCAGTAAGATTTTATTGTTGGATTACCCAAGTATTTCTGAAATGACATGGGACTGTGGTCATCAGAAATCAACTTGTTTTCTTCCCATTTGTAAACTTGGATCTAGCAGTCAAAGCTGGTACATGAAACTGTATTTCTGTTTGCAGTGACTTGGTAGGAACTGTGCTTGAGACCTGTAGATAGATTTGGGATGGAAAAGTTGTTTAAGTTGACATGAAACATCAGATGCCTTAACACAAGTAAAGTAGTGTAAATGCTTATCTTAGCTATGCTGGTTTTCAGCATGGCTCTTGGCAGATTTCATCGCTTTTTCTACCTCTGAGAAAAAGTATTGTCACAACAAAGGAATTTCCCGCCCCCCCCCCCCCCCCCCTCACTTCTCCCAGCTGTAAATTGAGGACACAATGCCTGCTTTTCAGGGCATCTATGTCTTTGCCTAGCTTACTTTGGGTGTATGTGCATTTACTTTTTTCCTGCCCCCATTCTATTAAACAATGCTTTGAATTGGTGGTTTTGATTATTGATTTGCCAAATACTTGTGATAAAGCATATGGTGTGAGATGGTTTTGTTAAAGCATGGAGTAGAAATAGTCATATCATTAATACAAACCCAACTCCTATGTGCAGTGCAGGAAACCTTAGGTAATAATTTCTTTGAAGGGTTTGGAAACATTTGTCAGCCAGTATGTGGAGCAAGAAAGCATTTATGGATGGATTTTAGTGTGCTGAAGGACTATAGTGTTTGCTAAGCTAGCAGAAACATCTTGTTCTGCCTTCTAAGTTTTGTCCTTCAGGAACCTTTCATACTGCTGATACTGCTTGCAGGAACCCATAATTCATGATTGTAATACATATTCTCTGTATTTAGGAAAAATTGTAGTGATTTTTGACTGCAAAGATTTGCATAGCCTTAGTTTACTGCAAACACTGCAATATATTTTAATTTTTCTTTATAACATGTGTTTGTCAACAGGTGAACACTTCTCATAATTGCTTAAGATAAGAAACTTCATTTCCTCCAAAGAAACTCCAGAACTCATGCTTGTTCTTTCCCTGCGTAATCATATGTTAGTTTTAATATCTGGCAGGACTATAGAGTTACCACTCATCCTGAATGTGCTTATTATAAAGTAGCTAATAATATAAAGTAAGCTATTATATGGAAATTTACATACATATTTACAACTGTTTTGTTCAATATTTCCACTAACATTATGTATTATTTTCTGGAGAGGATACATTTACATTTTCCAGGAGTTGTATTTTTGATATAGGATTGTAACTAGAAACTGATACCATTTTCTCTTTCTGTTTCAGACTAGAAGATGAATAATCTTTCCTTTAGTGAACTGTGTTGCCTGTTCTGTTGTCCACCATGCCCAGGGAAAATTGCCTCCAAATTGGCATTCTTACCTCCTGATCCCACATATACGCTGATGTGTGATGAGAGTGGTAGTCGCTGGACTTACATCTCTCAGAGCGAGCAGACTGGCAGTATTCTTCTAGAGAAAAGATGCCATTGAATGCTTCATGACTAGAACAAGTAAAGGTAACAGGATTGCCTGTATGTTTGTGCGTTGCTCACCTAACGCCAAGTATACTTTGCTCTTCTCACATGGAAATGCCGTTGACCTAGGTCAGATGAGCAGCTTTTACATAGGGCTGGGTTCACGGATTAATTGCAACATATTCTCATATGATTATTCTGGATATGGTGCAAGTTCTGGGAAGCCAACAGAGAAGAATTTGTATGCTGACATTGATGCTGCTTGGGTGGCTCTTAGGACAAGGTAAGACATTAGCTGCCATTTTTCTTTTACAGTGTGCTTTTCAAATGGTTATAGTTAATTTGTAAACAGAAATGCTGTATTTTAGGATTAATGGATTCATATCCAAGGTGATTGATTGTGCCTTATGCTGAAGGCGTTGTCAGTATTGAGCAGAATCGGTATATAGTACTGATATACTAGAGAAATTGAAATGGGACGAAATATAAGGTATGATTCAGTCATGAATGATTAGAACATAATCCTTATTGTCACAGTTTGGGATCTCAGTTGGAAATCTCAGAAGGTAGGAAAAGCCTATAATAATTGATTGTCCAGTAACAGAGTGACTGGTGTGATGTGGGTGAGAGAAAATGTGGGTTGTTTTTTCAGGTAATTCCATCACCTGCTTTTTTAGTAGGGAGGGGCAGTGGAAAAGCTGTTATAAGAGAACCTGGTGAGACTGTTTGGATTTCTGTATGGTGTTCAGACCACCTTTGTTTCGGAGTTCAGACTAGCAGCTACAGCATTTCCAAAGATAGCTTTCTGTATAAAGAAAAAAGATGATTTTATCTTGGGAAAATAATATGTGTCAGAGAGGTTATAATTGATCGTGTAAATGTATCATGGTGGGAATAAAAACAGGAATTTGAGTCAGTGGTGTTAGCTCAAGTAGATTAAAACTGGACAAGGAAAAATGCAAATTGGAAAGATGTTTCAGTAGTTTCTGTGTTCTAAACCTCTGCTTTTAGGAAAGTAAAATAGTGAAATGAAAGACTTTGCAAGCATTTTATGATACATGCAAGAATCCTAGGCACCACATAAATGCAGCATTGAATACCCACTTCTTAAGTCTGAGAGCATTTTTCACCATGGTTTCTTCCATTTAAAGCAATATTCTTTTTGTGTTGCAAGTATTCAAACTACAAAAAGATTATGTTTTAAAATATTATGTGATCATAAGAATAGACGTTCACCAAAAAAACTCCCATCATATTATGTATTTAGCACCAAAAACTGTGAAAAACTGAATTTAATCTACAGCAGCATGTTACAATTTGATCATTGCAATTTGGGCATCCTGTTAATAATTATCAGGGATGTGACTTAGTGTAAGGGATGTGTAAAGACTTTTAAAATCCTGGAGCCTTGTAGTAGTGACAGTAAATTTAGAACTTGATCAATGTAATATTAATTATCTTCCTGTTACTTTGGAGTAGATTATCCCTTTTCAGTTTTGTAAGTACAAATATTGTCTTGCATTTCTTTTACCTTATAACAGAGGTGTGATACTTCTTTTGAAAAGAAGCCTATTTTATTTGTATATTGAAGTGGGGGAACACTTATTATCATAAACCTTACAACCACAGGGGACAGGTATTCAGCTTCATATATTTAACAACAGTCACACTGTGTGTTAGATTAGGTTTTGTCATTTCTTTTGATTACAGTGGAAAGTTGAGATATAACCAGATCTGTTCTGTAAAGCCAAGAGCTGCAACAGGTACACTGGTGACCACGGTTTGTAATGAAATGCTCTGGAATATAGCCGCTTGGTAAAATACCCAGTAACATTGATAAAAACATAATATGGTTTGTGAACTATGTGGAAAACAGTCTGAATTGTTTCAGTGCACCAGAAAATGGAAGAGAACTAGATGGTGAAACCTTAAATTGTTTGTTTGTGTCAGTTTACAGGCTCTGGTTTATGAACTAATTTGTAATTACTATCTATTCCTCCCTTGACGAATTTCTGATTGAAAACCTAAAAGAAAATGTAATTGCAACTTGAATTCTCACCTCCATTCTTGGATGTCACATAGCATACCTTTCCTAATCAAATAAGAATGTTCATTATACTATCCCATCTGAACATGACGTTCGTTGACAGACATTCTCAGGGGGAACTCTGAATACATACTACATCAGTCTGTTTTTCCCTCTTCAATTCAGGAATGACCTGCCTCAATCCTTTTTGCTGTCTGTGTTTATTTTTTGCGTCAAAACCTCCTTTAGAAATACGTAATTCTGTAGAGTGTATAAAGCTTGAATTGGTCTGCCTTTCTTGTGAATTTCACAAACGTGAACTGAATTTTTCTGTTGCTTAAAGAATTACTAGTGGTGTAACACTGTGGTACTTGCAACAACTTTCTGGTTGGCGGACCTGTCTTGCCCTTGTATCTGAATGCTGAATGTAGCAGGGAGAAGTTCAGCAAATTACTCTGGACACACTGGCTCATGCAGTTTGGTTACCAGTCCACGGTGTTCTTTGAGCCCTAAAACAGTGCTCAGCTGTGTTTAAATACTTCATGAATATCTGGACCAGAATGGATGGAGCCTTTGAGCATTTGCTGCAGCATTGATTCACTTTTCTAGTATAGCCTGTTCTGTCAGTGCTACACTAGCACCATCTTTAACGTTTTATAATGTAAGTATTCTGCAAAACAAAACAAATTTAGCGGACTGTTTGCAGGATAGATGTACGTATAGGTGTTACTCCTTTGAAATTCTTGTTGACGGGATGAGAGAAGAAAGGCATCATAGACTTTTAAACTATGCCTCATATCTTGATCCCACTGTAATGGGATCAAGAATTGAGAAATTGTCTTTGTTGGAGATTGATCACAATCACCCACAGCTTCCTGCATTCCCTGTTCTGAGAAATGGGATCATAGAACACAGCGTTAAAAGGTGTTTCTAGGGTAATTGAAATGCTGATGTGGACTTCATTCTAGTCAACACAGATGCTTGTGGTGGAGCCATGTTAGTGTGTTAAGTTTTGTGTCTTGGAAGGGCAATCCAGGTGGCCATCTGTAAACAGACACAACTGCCCAGTGGGGACTGGACACCTAGGGTGAGGTAGTCTGGAACTAGTATTGAGAGTGATGGTGAGGTTGGTCCAACACGACTTTCTTAAAAGTGGTTGCTGTAAGGGTATGTGAATATTATTATTCATGTAAATGAATACAGAAGGCTAATTTGGCAGCAGGTTAGAAGAGATAAACAGCAGATGCAGATTCTGAATTGTGTCCCTATTGTCTACCTGCTTTGAATATTTTAATAGGAAGCCATAGCTATCCATGAGGATGCTGACTGTAGAAGAAGGCAAGGTGATTCACTGCCATCAGGTTTGGGAAGGTTGCACATTATTGTATATTCATGTGCATCATATACATGGGACTACATAAAAGCAAGTGAGGACATTCTTTTTCTGACTGTCATAGCTACAAAGTGTTGAAATGCCAGGAGTCATTTTGGGATACGCCTATTTTCCACTCTCCTTGTCTCTGAAGGCCTTTGATGACACACTAGAAAGGGTGGAAAGGTTTAACCAGTCCCAGGCAAAAGCAGGGCAAATGGTGCTCATTCAGAACCCAGAAGACATGCTGGAGTTGCCTTATGACCAGATTTACCTTTAGAGAAGCCGGACAGCCTTTTCATAGGAGAAGCCAAATATAGGAATATATAAAATCTATTTGGTTGTGGACTGAAAGTGTTCTTTTGAGAATTCACAAATTACGGTGGTGTGTTTTGTTTTGTTTTTTTAATCAAAAGTAGAGGATGTTTTGCTGGAAGAGGAGGTGCCTTGACTTTGAATATTTGGAGAGAAATTGAGCTTTCACTTAAATTGATAGGGAAAAATAGCTCAATTTATCATAGAGAGAAATCTTGCAAATAAAACAAATGGGTCAGTAGGATTGTGAGATTTATAAAAGCCAAACCATGATGAGTGAGGCAGAGGAGATGTTTGATTACTACATGCATGGTCAGTGGGCTTGCCTCTCATAAAACACGGTTCCCTTCTTCTTCTAGCAATGTTACATGTTGTATACAAAAGAAAGGCAACGTGCATCTGAGTTAAGGAAGAGCTGTATGTTCATGGATTTTATTTGTGGCATGGAATTGTTTATTCATGGCATAGAATGTTGATAGTTAAAGGTGTGAAGGATGTTCATGCCCTACACGTTCTGCAATTTGCAGCTGTAATTTCATGTGTTAAGTGCATGATGACAAAAGGTTCTGAAAAGTGCATTGAAAATTACCTCGGGATGTTCCCCTTTCTTCCGTGTGCCCCAAGCACTGCTGTCAGCTGGTTAAATGCATGTGTTGCAATAGATTCACAAACAGTAGCCTCTCTAGAGCATCTGTTGCACCTCGTCATTAGTGTGAGCCTGCGAGGTACTGTCAAAAGTGTACGCTTCTGAGTTTGATTTTACTAATACTTTATTTTATTGTTGTAAAGTGAGCATGTCTTCTAGATTAACACCAATAGTTTAGAAGTAAAAAAATAAATTGCTTTTTGTCTCCCTTATGTATATCAAGGGCAAAATGGTGTGTACTCCAAAGAGCCTGGAAGTATAATATTGTAATTTCAGCTGGTATTTGGTTGATAAAGATAACTGAAGTTTAAAACAACAAAAATGGCCCAAACCAAAAATGACTCATTGCAGCCAGACATGCATTTTGTAGTTTACATATTGCATATCATGGCGATGTGATGTATATCCAATGAAAGTATGTAATACAATGAATATCCAATGTAAGTGATGTATGATGTATAATCCAATGAAAGCTTTCAAGGTAAGGTTGGATGGGGCTTTCGGCAACCTGTGAAAGTTGAAGCTGCCTGTGACAAGGAGGCTGGACTAGATCATCCTCGAACCCAAACTGTTCTATGAAAAGGAGGAGGGAGGGGCAGAAGAGGGGCACTGCCACTAAGGTGGTGTTCAGTGAAGTGCAGAAAAGGTCTTCTTAGAAAGATAGGAATATAAAGGAAATGGTGAAAGAGTTTCTTCTACAGCATGTTGTGAAGTTTGCACAAAGGGAGGAAAAAAGAATATTTCATTGCTGTTTAGCAGTTCTTCTTTCCCTCCCAGAAGCTGAGAAGATCAGACAGGCGTGTTCATGTTGCCTCTTTTACAAGAGACCATCTATATCTGATCAGCATATGTAGTCTTGCAGAAGACTATACTGGCGTCATTAGTCGCCCTGTGTTAGCTTGGGCCCTGATTCTAGGCAGTGGTCTGATGGCCTACATCGTTACAACGATGTATTAGTTCGCTCCTTCCTTGAACCCACCAGTAGCATGTCATTTCTTGCCTTGCCCTGAAGACAACCAGCACAAAGGAGCAGAAAAGTAGTTGCTCCACTATTCCCAGACGAGGTTAATTTACTTTCCTACACTAGCTGGTGAAGCTGGATGAGGTGCAACATGTGGCTGAAGATGCAAAGGAAAGTGGTTCTCTTCAGTTTTGTGAGAGCTTAGTTTCGTAGTGACATTAACGTGTACTTTTAGGGTGATGATAAGGCAGAAATTTGTGAGTGCTCAGACACCGTATGGGTGCTAGCAAGTTTATGGCACAGAAGTACATTTATTCTATGTTAAAACTCCTCCTCAAGTTCCATGTGCTTTCCAGACAGGTAACCCTTAGGTGCGTGAACATAAAGGATGAGTACGTTGTTGAAAGGAATTGGAATGTCAGTTGCTGTGGGAAAAAGAAAAGTGTTGGTGGCAGCCTTTAAACTGCAGAAAGTATCTGTCGAAATTTTATGCCAGGTTCAGTCCAGAGGAAGACTGCTTTCTCTGAGAAGGTACATCTGTGCACAGCTATTTTAAAGATTTTGTTGCGAATTCCTTTCTGGTGGTTATGGCTTTAAAAAGCCCCAAATATAACAACCTGCACCACTGCCATCAAGCTGAAAGCCCGTCTATTCTGACACAAGTTATCTAAGATTACTTGAGCAGGCAGTAGTGTTTACATTACTCCTATGATCAGTATAATGAGCTT
The DNA here is from genome assembly GCF_015220075.1 of Falco rusticolus. Classification (NCBI taxonomy): domain Eukaryota; kingdom Metazoa; phylum Chordata; class Aves; order Falconiformes; family Falconidae; genus Falco; species Falco rusticolus. Next base: position 45,660,882 of record NC_051210.1, on the reverse strand, counting down.
GCAAAGATATTAATAGTTTTTACAGCATGTCTTTGAGCTCTTCTCACAAGATCACTACTTAGAGCATATGGCTCTGTAACTGTCACATTCCCCTTCCTCAGGATGGCCTGTAACTCTAAAACACTGATTAAAAGGAGAATATTACTGCCATTTTTCTCTTGATCTCGCACTTCCTCATTTGGGCAACCAGGTGTGTAGTCAACTAGTAATTTTCTAACAAACTTCTTGAAGTTTACAGGACTGTCAAAAGAATAAGTAGATGAACTTTCTTACTAGGGAACATACCAACAGTTATTTTTCAAGAATTACTACATTTTAGATTGTAAAGTGGTATTTTGGGAAAAAGGAACTGAGGGACAGTTGGGCTCTTCTTTTCCTGAACTTTGCAGAAGCCTGTTCAAGAGAAGAGGAACGACTGGCAACAGACACAGCCGATGTTCTCTGTTTCAAATATTGTCTTTTGTTGAGTTTTGTTTTGTTGTTGCTGTTTTTTTTCCCCAAGCCAGAATATTAAAGAGTCTGCTTTGAACCACCCATTGTGGTGATTGGCCTCATATTTTAGTTTCCAGACTAATAGGTTCTGGTGGATGTTGTGAAGGCAATCTGCCTGGCTGTGATGGAGAAAGGATTACTTTAATCCAAATATAGTAAATGCTTTTTCTTGGATTATTTTTGTAGCTAATATTTGTCTATCTGTAGGCTGAAGAATATGGATCCAAATAAGGGGAAGAATAATGAAAAGAGGCGAACATATACTCCAAAATATACTTTTTAATTTTTGATTTAAACTTCTGTGCAGTGGCCTGCATCTTGTAAACCTCAATACTTCAGTTTTGATTTTTGAGGAAATCAACGTGTTATAATTTGCAGGTTTGTTATTGAGAACTATTTATGGTCAGAATGTGCTGGGCAGACTCCATGCGTACTAATATGAGCAAGCGTCAGGTATTAAGTGAGTTTTGTTCAGATAATATGAAAGAAATAGAAGGCGATACGGCACTTACAGCCTGGACAAATGTGATTAGACAATATTTTGAACTGGGAGATTAATTGTAAAAGGAGGCTGCTAGGCTGTTCTCAGGTGTTTCAGAAAACAGACAGACGTAGTGAAGACTTTATGTTTGTTTCAGTTTTTGGAGCTTTAATTTTTTTTGTATTTTTGTGTATTGGAATTTTGAGGAAAATTTTTGTAATCAGAACGTTTTAATTTTTTTATTGCCTGAGGGACTATTTTTGAGGTGGGGGCTTGCCTGTGTTCCAGGCTGAGGGATGAGTCTTGGTATGTTAGAACTCTTAATTTGATTATGATTCTAGAAACACTTTCTAGGAAATTCTGATAGTAATTAAGTTAGTCATGATAGATTTATGAATGTATCTGTGCTAATACTTGTACAGCTTTTTGTGTTTCAATCTAGCACGAATACAATCTAAATAAATAGATGAACAGTTAAATAGACCAAGTTAGCGATGAACTAGTGAATTTTAGCCTCAATTTAAAAAGCTTATTGGGATGCTAATGAGTTCTGCTAGTGATAATTACATTTGGGTAATACTGAAATGGGCTTGGTTTTTTCCTGAAGTCGTCCTAGTTGTTGGGTTTTGGTGGTTTTTTGGGTTTTTTTTGGTTCTTTAATTGTTTATTATATACTGATGTAACACACAGATGTTTCTGGGTTCATTGAAAAGTACTTGCGGATTCTGGGGTTTTATCAGTGGTAATTTGAATGTTTTGGTACATGTGAAACATCTTTTTTCCTAAGTTTCTGATTTGAGGCTTTTAGGACTGTACTGATTAGTGTTTGGTGACTTAAACAGGTATATAGCCCTACTTATAAGAACTGTACAATACTTTCATTACCTCTGTTTCCCTGGCTTGCTGAAGGTATGCAAAATGCACTAATTTGATAACTCCTCTGTGGGTATGGGTGTTGTTATCTGGCTTTGGACAGAAAAGATGCATGCATTTATGTAGAAGAGGTAATGATGGTTGTACTTTCCTTCACTTCCGCTGAACCACAGTTGATTGTTAGTCCTTTTAAGATTGTAGTCAGGTTGGCAAACATTAAAGTCACCTCATGTTGTTCCACGTGGTGTTAGGTTAGTCTCCTTTACCTCAAAAAGGCAAACAAACTTCTGGTAATATGCGAGGACAATGTTTGATTTATTTTTTGTTTTATTTTTATTTGGTAATGCAGTGCAGTTCCTGTTTAAGGTGCTTCCTTTCCCAAGTAAGTTTAGCAAAGGTACCTGGATAGATACCCTTCTGCATTCTGAACCTGTACTGAGTACTTTGTTAGTACAGATCATCCTTCTCCTGTGGGCACTGTTCTTGCCAGCATAATATTCTGCTTGGAGCCTTTCCTGGTGTTACTTGGGAAACCAGCTGCTCTTTGTAGCCCACGCTAATGCAGAAAAATGTTACATTGACTGTTAAGTGTTACTCCGTGTTCAATAATTCTTTTGTTTACCTCAGGTAATTGCAGAAAAAATGAGCGTGTTCATCTTATCAGAGGGAGGCTTAGACTTTACTTTTGTATGCTCATTGGGCTGTCTGAATTGTGGGTTAGGTTGAGTATTCCTCTTGCTAGCTTGCGTGGTTGAATCAGCTGGGATAAGAAAGAAACATCTCAGTTGTTACACAGGATTCATAATATTCTAATCATTGTCTGTACAAGCATGCTTTAGATTCCACTAAATTGCTGAGCAATGTAACTGGCTTGCAGTTTTAGTCAGATATTAGAAAAGTAAACCCAACCAAACTTTTGCAGATTTGACTATGCTCCACTTAATGATAACCATAGAGCTAGTAAGGCTTTAATCAGTTTGCTGCTGTAGATTCACAGAGTTACCGTAAAGGCTTTCAACTAGTATACAAGTCACAACTGCATTCACACGTTCACATTAAAAATAAAAACCATATTTCAGTATCATTCAGGCATAAGGTAAAATAAACTTACTGGAAATAGAGAGTAAATAATTGTCCCGTTAAGTCAGGAATCTTACAGAATATATTTGCTTATTTACCAGCTGCTGTTTCTAGTTTAACGTCTTCAGGGAATTTTGGTTTTCAGAAATGCTTTTTTTGCCTTGCTGCAGTTTTGTCTGTTTCAGTTATATGCCACTTTTTTACATTTTGGATTTTCTAGGTACGGAATCCGCCCTGAAATGTGATTATATCTGGCCGAGTATAGGAACAGTACCATCTGTGGATCTTGCTGCTAGGTATGAAAGTTGCTGCTGTAATTCTTCATTCTCCCCTGAACCTCAGGAATGCGAGTAGCTTTTCTGATACGAAGAAGACGTATTGCTTTGCTGCATTCCCAAAGTAAGTTGCAGGATTTTTTATTCTGCATGTATTTTTCTCTGTTACAGAAATTTTAGGCTAGGGAACACAAGTAATATGGCAAATTCTCTGAAATTTCTTTCGAAGGTTTAACCAAAAGTTGGAGAAAAATCAGAGTGAATAACAACAATGGGAAAACATTTGTTTGAAGGAGTTTACAGAACTCTATACCTCTAGGGTTTTCAAATCTCTAATCCTGTTTTTGGGTAATCTGTTAAAGTAGTGCTAGTTTTCTATATGTAACCCCTAAAATCACCAATTCTAACAAGCAGTTCCAGTCCAGTGAGTTGTTAACCTGCGTAACTGTGCACAGTTCTTTTGCACATGTTTCTCTAAGGAGCAAAGACTGGAAAACCTCTGTGGACCTTAGCCAAAGCAAATTCCTGTCATGTATTTCAGCTCTGTGCCACTAGTTGGCCATTACAAACGGTACACCGTCTCAAGGAATTATTTGTATTTGAGCATCTAACCTTCAAAGACTTTCTTCCCCCAAGATGGTCAACCTCTTAAGTGCTAAAATTCTTTCACTTTCTGACAAGCACTTTTTTATGCAAAACTCTGAAGTAATGTTTTCATCAGTCCAATGTGGTTTTTTGAAGTGAACATAATGATATACCAGTTTTTAGATGGATGCTCTGTTGTTCAATCCTACTAGTTTCCAGTACCGTTTTTTCCCTTCTGTGTGGCTTTACATGTGCTACTGTAAGGACATCCAGAGTGTTGATAAGATATAATTTTCTAATGTTTTTAAACAACCTTCAGAATTAACTTGTCAAAACTAAATGTGTAATCTAAAACCTGAAATTACCAGTCCGGTCCTTCAAAAGCTACAATAAAGCTTATGTTTTTCATACATATAATCTTTTTCTTACAGCATTGACAAAATTTCTCAAATAACATCTCCTGTGTTAATAATCCATGGGAATGAAGATGACGTAATTGACTTTTCACATGGCCTAGCATTATTTCGAGCGTTGCCAGAGACCTGTAGAACCACTGTGGGTAGAAGGAGCAGGCCATAATGATGTGGAACTCTATGGGACAGTACCTTGAAAGATTAAACAGTTTGTGTCACAGGAACTGGTGAACTTGTAATTTTCTTTGTATATTTACATGCTTTTTCATTTCACTGCAGAACTGCACACCTTGATAAACACATAACATGAAACCTGAAGGTTGTGTTTTCAAATCATCTTGGTTGCCTTCATTAAATGTACAGGTAATGATTTGTCAACATAATTAATGAAGGTTTTAATGCCAGTATTATAAACTGGAATTACATGATCATGCAGTCAAGCTTGGCAGTTCATATTACTTTGTGTGAAGTTTTTTCCTTCTTAGATGTAAAAAAGAAAATCACAAGGAGTACTGTACAAAATTTCAATTATGTAAAATCAAATGCTGTAAGAGTGTGGCCAAATGCTTTAGCATATCAAAAACAAGTTTATAAATATTTTTTAAACATCTCAAAATGTACTGTGAGTTACTGTGTTGCACAGATGTAAATTAAAAACCAGACTTCTAAGCAGTTGTTCTGTAAAATGTAATAGCCATGAAATTTGATCAAATACTAATGTATGTAATAAGAATAGGCAGTCACTGGAAATGGCCCATGCCCTGTTATAGGGGGAGAGGGTCAAAATAGATCTCTTTTTTTTCCATATTTTTCTATCTTTTGTGCTTAGTTTCACTTTTGGTGTTCTGTTCTTGTGTTAACCCTTACCTCTCAGGTTAAACAAATTTACCCACTCATCAGCAGTCCTAATCTTGCCAAAGTAATGCTGCAAGTTATCATTGTTGTAATGCAGATACTCACTTGATTGCTACTGAGGCCACCAAATACTACTTTGAAACCAGTAAGACTTTTAGAACCTAGAAGGCTTTGTGGACAATGTAGTTTTAAACATTGATTGCATAGAGATGCAATATTCATTAGAAAAAACCCTGGAAGTTTATCCAATTTTGTAATAAACAATTTGCAAGTTTGCAGTTGTCTGATGAGGCTGGCTTTGGATGTTTCGTGTAAATGATTATTGTTTTTTGAGTATTGTATGGAAATTTTACTAATCACACCTGGATGGGGTGGGGGGAGGGGCAAGAAGAGAATGTTGACATTTTTCTATTAACTCATGGTAAAATAAACTTTGTAAGTTGCCTTTCCCTTGAATGCATTTTACATGAATAAAAATATGAAAAGTAAACTTAATTATATGTAGCCTATTTGTAAACAAAGTAATATTCCAACAATACACACTGTGCTTCTGATTTAAGGCCTTATGTAGTTTAATTGTTCTGCCTGTTTTTTGTGATTGAGACTATTGTATACTTAAATGTAGCTTCAACTATTGTGAAAATTTCAGTTAAGATGTGTTGATTAACAGTAAACAATATTCCACATACTTGCTGTTCTTCTTTTCTTTTTTTCAAAAGAAGTAGCAACAGTTGCTTGCAATACCAAAACAATAAGCAGCTCCTCATTTACTCTAGGAAATCTGGGAACTAAAGCAGTAAACCATCGTTACGTTTCTCTATCAGCAGCTACTGTTCTGATCACCCTCCCACCCTCATGCCTCATTTTACTTCTTTCCGCAATTCAGCATACGGGTTTGCTGCTGCAGAGCTACTTACAAACATTCTTCCATAATTAATTCAAATCTAGCTTTCTTTGAAATCATCAGTGACTTCTTGTATTGTGCTCTTTGGTTTGTTAATTGAATAGGAAGAAAATTGTATTTCCTCTCAGGCAACTGGGTTCCTGTTTGTATTTTTGACCCAAGTGTGCTTCAGTATGTTCTAAACTTCAGAGTAGTATTCAGGCATGACAATATTAAATTTGAAGATTTTCATCCTAATCCAAGAATTTGCAATTGCAAGTGTGTTTAAATAGATATGTAACTCACTTTGTTGCATCAGACTGTATACACTGTTGGATTACATTTTCTTACTACCTTCTAGCCACTATCTCTGATTTAGGTGGAAATCGTTACCATTAAGTATTTAAGTACTTTTTGTGGTGAAGTCCATTTTGAGAGTCCTCTTCAGAAATTCACAATTAAAGAATGTGGAACTGCAATGATAAGTGATGCAGTTTAGCTGATAGTGCTGCAAATTACAGGCAAATCATCAAGTGTCATCACAAGAGCTATGTGATTGTGCTAGGGAATATTATGGCACCCTGTAATTAAAAAGGTGGCATAGCACTTACTCTGCTTTTGTGTCTGTTTTGTTGAAGCAGAACAAGTAGCTAACAGTGTTCTGTCTTCAGTAGATTCAGCAGTGCTGGATTACACTGCTGAGTAAATGTTCTGGTCTCTTTGAGACCACTTGTGCATGATTAATTATTGCCAGTTTGTTCTGATTTGTATTTTGTACCTAGAAATTTTAGCCAAGTTGTTTACTGAAGGAATTAAAATTGGTTTCAGGCACTGCCTAGCTTGTATTGAGAATTGTATTATGGCAACAAACTTGTTAACAATATAAAGCAACTCTGAGCTATTACAGCTAGAAGGAAAACATTTGACACGGTGGTTGTCTTGTCCTCAAACCATCATTTTGGTGAAATTGACAATTGGCTGTTGTTTTATCTTATAAATGCAATTGTCTCGTGATAAATGAGAGTTGATTCAGCATTCATTAACAAAACAATGTCTGTATTTCAGGGGAAAACAAAGGAGCATTTTGTGAACCAGGTGGTATCATTCCTTTTTTATTTTTTCTTTGAGACAAATATTAGATAGTAAACTGGGTTTCAGTTCTGGAAACCTTGGTAAATCAACTTTAAAAACAATTTTATCTATGTAAAATATGAGATTGCCTTCTAAAGGTGAGGTCTTGTATTCCCAGCTACACATTTAAAAAACATTTAAAAATGCTCCCTTCTCTTTACTGTCTGCTTGTGGCAGCAAAGAATTCTAGTGTATGTTCAGTTAGCTACTCATCTTGGCTGATTTCAAACTTACTTTCCTTTTCAAGCTCTTTTTTTAGTGGTGAAAAAAAATTGAATGTTTACTTCTGAGCTTTTTTAATTGGAAGACATTGTGCAGCAGGGCGGGCTACATGGTACTTCTCACTGTGGAATATTCCAGGTCCCACGCATACAAATTTTTCTTATTAGAATAGGCATTGTTAATATCTTAAAGACAAAAATAAGGAAAATAGTGTTTGAGAAGCACAACATGCTTTTTCCTTGAAGTGGAGGGCTGATGGCTTGAAAGCAGCTTTTCAGAGAAGGAGTTGGGGACCCTGGCTGACAAGCTGTCCATGGCCAGCAATGCACCCTTACAGCAAAGAACACCAACAGCATCCTGGGCTGCATTAGGCAGAGACTTGCCAGCAGGTTGAGGGAGGTGGTCTTTCCTCTCCATACTGGAGTGGAGAGACATCTGGAGGGCGGGGTCCGGTTCTGGGTACCAGTGTAAGGAAGATAATGGACGTGCTGGAGCAACTCAAGTGCAGGACCACAGCTATGATTGAAGGACTAGAGCATATGTCATAGGAAGAGAGGCTGAAAGAGCTGGGGGCTCTTCAGCTAGAGAAGAAAAGGTCTGGGAGGATCTTGTGGAGCGAAGGAATGAGGAGAACTGGACTTTTCCCTGGACTGCCCACTGAGAGGACAAGAGGTAATGAGCGTATACTGAAAAACAGGAAATCCAATCTGAATCCAGAAAACTTTTTTTTTTTTTTTTTTTTTTTCTGTGAGTGTTGTCAAACACTGGAACTAACTGTGGAGGTCCCATCTTTATAGATAGTTGGAACACAGCTGAGCACATCCCTGGGGAACCTGCTGTAGTTGGCCCTGCCCTGGCACAAGAGTTGGCCTAGACCAGGGGTCCTCAAACTTTTTAACTGGGGGGCGGGCGCGCGGATGCAGCGGCAGGCAGCCATCTGCGGCTGCTTGGTTTCCCCCCCAATGCCCAGCCGTGGGGGGGGCGGGGGGGTCTGTAAATACCAGGGGCCAGATTGAGGACCCTGGGGAGCCGTATCCAGCCCGTGGGCCGTAGTTTGAGGACCCCTGGCCTAGATGATCTCAAGGGCCCGGTTTCAACCTCAGCCATTGTTTGGTTTTGTGAAGTATGGCATGCAAATGTTTTAGAGGCTTGGCACTGCACATATTTGTGTGCCATCACTGTCCACCAGCTCAGGAGTAGAGACTGTTGAGTTACAAGAATTGTCTTCATTTAGTGCTCCCTACTTTTGATGGTTTATTTCTCAGCAGCAGAAAGCCACAAAAAGACTGCTGCAGAAAAAACTATCTCTTAATCCTGAGACCACAATTTGATGTGCTGTTGCTGAGACTGACTAGTACCAAAACTTGTACCACAGGCAGTGTCATCAGAGATCATGTTGCAGGAAAACTGAAAAGCTAGATGTGAAGTATAGGCATGCTATCTTGGAAGGAGAAAAAGTGCTTGAGAGATGTCTTATACATTCTCAAAGGTGGGAGTGCTGCATTCACAACTACTATTACCCTATGTGCTTGGCAAGCAGCAGAGGAGACTGAATGGATATAGGGTTGCTGTAATAAAATTACTTAATAAAGCTTGTTCTAATTCCCTTGAATAGTGTTTTCAAACAATAATGAAAACTTGTTTATATTCTTATTGGGGGGAAAAAAAGGTTTTCCATGAGCTTCTAACTGTGCATCAGGCTTGCTCCCCTTCCCTTAAACAGTTCAGATAACATTTGACTCTTTCTGATCTTTAAAAGTTACAGAGAAAACCCAGTGAGCATTAAGTAGCACCAGACTGAAATTTCTGCATGAAATAGCTTTAGAACTCTTAATATATGGAACTTCTTAACCAATTTGCACTGAGAGAATATTAATTGTAAGACAGCCATAGAAAGAAGCAAAGTTTCCCTGTGAAGAAATTCCATTGTATGATGACAAAAATAATTTATACTTTTTTATTATTATCATTATTTCTCAGGTAGGACCTCTTGCACCTTCTTTTTAGGAAAGCAAGTAAAATTCTCACGTATTTCTGGTAAAATGGCAAGGAAAATGTTTTGAAAAAGAGGATATTGTAAAAGAAATATTCTTAAAAACTGATTAATTTACCAATGAGAAGGGGCTGACCTTAAAAAAAATCTCAGCATCAACTTTTCCCTAGAGTTATTAGTCAGGTATCTTGGTCTAATAATATATTTCAAAATAATTGGAAAACCTCAAAAGCATTTTGTTGCCTAGAAGAGTTTTTGTGGTTGGTAAATGAGGCATCATACAAATGGTTGTAATTTTAATGTTTTGTTTTCAGGGTTTTTTTTGCTTACAGAGGGCAAGTAGTTTTATAACCTTCAGCACTGAAGAGAAGGCATGGAAGAGAGATTTTTGAAGATGAGATTGTTGATTTACTTTCTTCTTGTGCTAGAAGCTGTGCACATCTCAAGTAGATTGCTGTGCCCTGCCTCCTCCTAGAGCCTGGGGTATATCCGTATGAATGGAATCAGACTTTCATATTGGGACATTTTTTTCTTCCAAAACCACAAAGCCACAGATGATTTGGCCTGAAGTTTTCTTCTGGAGTTAGGTAAATAGTGGATTTACTATATTGTTCTAAAACAGAGTTATAACCAAAGATCCACAGAAGGCTTAAGCTAGAATAGCGTTTTCAGTCATTTGATCAGTAACTGATCTAGTACCTGGAAGATATATAACAGCAGCGCACATCTTTCGCAAGCATCTTAAGCATTGCAAAGGTCCTTGGTTGGGCAAATCATCTGCTTTTAAAGATCATACAGTCTAAGTACATTTTAAATGTAAAAGGATTGCAAGCCATGCTAATGAGAGCAAGGAGAGCGTGGACTCAAAATACCAGCAGCTTTGTCAGAGCATTACTGATTTGGAGGCACATATGATGCATTGTGATTTTGCCCCAAATCTTCATTAAAATAAGTTTGCTAGGTACAGTTGGTAAATGCTGCGCACTATTCAGAACAAGAGCAGGACTCTGCTGGTCACTGGTTTGAAATGTCCTCCCAGGATGTTCTGTTTTGTTGTGTTAACGGTGCTGGCGAGAGGCATTATGGTCTTCAGACCTTTCTGCTACCCAAGACAGCATGTGATGGTACTGGGTATATAGTTTACTTCTTTATTTAGTATTTGGCCAACTCTTTTGTAACCTGCTGTACACAGAAGGACAAAGTATTCATGATTTACTTACCAGAATTTGGTTTGTGTTGTAGTATCACTTGTAGTTGGCAACAAGCTTGAATAAAAGCCGTTACCTGTCAGAGGTTTTGTGACCACTCAAGTAGTGTAACACAGACCATATGCTTGGAGCCAGAACAGGAGGATAGAGGAGGAATACATTCTTGGAAAAGTGTATGAGTTCCTGTTCTTCTATAGTTGTTGAACCCGTCACTCTCTCAGTTTGCCCATCATAGCAGGTGTGTAATAGATAACCTGTCATTCTGTCATTTATGATTCCTAAACAAAGAGAATTGGAGCATTCTAAAAGTATAGCATGATTCATAGGCTGTATTTTATGTGTTTCTCTGTAGTTACAAAGGGTAGAAGGTTCTGTTTTAAGGAAAAGTTGAGATTCACTTGCCAGTAGCTAGAGCTCTTCAGAGACAAAAAGGTATCATAAGGCATGGTAAACCCATGAGGACTGACAAATCTGAATGTGCAGTCCTGGAGGCACTTCCAGAATAATGCAGATATGGTAAATGTTAAATCTATTTATAGATTTATTTATGGATCATTTCCAACTGTGCTCTTTACAATGTGTTATTGTCATGCTAGATTTTTCACTTACTAACAGTAAGGAGATGATGCATTTTATGTAAGGCATTGTTCATGAATAACAACATCGCATTGTGTTTGCCCATGACTCTCTCAGCTCTGACATTTATGCTTCCTTTCTACAGAAATTTGCCTAAACAAGTTTGTTTACAGGGATGTTTGGGGAATAGTTACTCTAAAAAACAATCATACATGAACAAGAGTGTTGACATGTGAACCAAGTATCATGACTCATTTCTGTTTATTGCTTCATCAGTGTTCAGCAGCTCTTCTGGGCCAAGTTGTCTCTTTTTCTGTGTGTGGCATGTGAGGACTTGGCCTCCCGGAGGAACGTGTGTTTTTAATAGTAGTTGAGTTGTTTCTTTATTTAAATTTGAATTGTAATTAGTACTGTATGACTTTGGTGAAAATTGGATTTTACAAGTGACTAGGAATCCCTAAGGTGTATGTGTGTGTTTAAGTATTTGGCTATTTTTAAAGACACAATTCCATACATCACTGTACAAAAGACTGTTAAATACATAGCTGTTGTATAATTGTACAGTTTCATCAGAGTCAATCATGATCATTTATGATAGCCAAGGATTTGATTCTTATTCATAGTGAATGATTTAACTGGCTGCAGTGCTTTTCTGTGCTTCCCTTTCATGGTTGATAGGGGTTTTTTTTCCTGTTACATAGGCCTAATTAAAAAGGCAATTTGATTATGATGATGGAAGCTGATCCACTCCATTAGGCTTCCATGAAACATACAGGAAACTGTTCCCACATCTCAGTTTTGTATTATTGGAGCTTTCTGCACTATGTAGACTGCATGTAGAGCAACAGGATATGCGTACACAATAATATTTTACTTAAGCAAATGTATTAATGTATTATATATCAGATTTTCTGCAATAACCCTGTGACCGTACCCACAATAAGTGCAGGATTACATATGCTTCTTAAATTGTATCACATTTACACATTGGTCAGAACATGCAAACAGATTAGCAACTAATGCACAGTAAATGCTTCTCTTGCCATAGATTTTCTTTAAAAGTGCCTTAGTGTGTCAAGTTGCCCATCTGTCCCAGTATCCTGCAAGAGTGATAGCTGGAGATGCTATTTAGGAGGAGCTTGCAGACCTGTGTACTCTCTGTTGTCAGATCTTCTCATAGTCCACTGGCATACAGAATTACAGAACTAGAAATGTCAAAGCGTACATCCAGAACTATGCCCTTTAATATCTTTTTTAATGTTGTTTATCCCCTTTTTGAACTTCTTGATACTGTTGTTCTATGTCTACAAATCCAAGAACTCATTACTCACTCTAAAAGAAGTACTTTCTTTTCTTTATTTTAAATCAATCTAAAAATTTCGTTCCTAATGCTGAACAGTTCTGCACAGTTCTGCCATCGTCTTACCCCTAGCAGGTTTCACTGCATTTTCTTTTTAAAGGGAGTGCTCCTTCTCCTTAATCACTTTAGTTGTCCTCTGATATATCCTGTTTGAGAAGCAGTAATTAGAGTGCACAAAGAAACTGAAAACAGGTGCACATGCTTTCAAGTAATCTGATAAAGAGAGAAGACCCAAAGTGTACAAATACAGAATTTAGCATTTGTTATATGTTATGGATCAATACTTGTACAGACATATTTTTATTGATTTATGAGACTGTTAGCGTAGAAAATAAGAATACCTTCATGGCATATAGGTGCTGATATTGTTTGTGCAATAGAATAATTCAGAAAAAACATTGTTAGAAGGAAGTATGTCAAAAAAGGAAAAGATTCTGTTCAAAGCACTGAAGATATTTTTTAACACCGTTAAAGCAGTAAAACCATGCATCAGCATATATTTTGAGGACCAATTTAAATACCAATCTTTAACTTGTTGATGAAATACCAATCTTTAACTTGTTGATAAAGTTATCTGATATATACTATAATACTTTGACATGATATTTTTGACCAAAGGTGTGCATATACATTGATAATTCCTGTAGTGACCCTTTCTTCGAACTCTAGGAATTTTTCTAAGGAAAAAATATCATCATTAATATATTTTGGTTTACATTTCACTGTAACTGATAATTTCTTATGCCATTGTGTATGTTGAAACACCTAGGGTAATGACATTTTGACAATTACAGCAGCAGGAAAACAACAAATAATCTCAGACTTCAAAGGCTTTTCACCCTTAAGTCACATGTTGTCACACTGCTTATTGTAATGATTGCTGCTGTAACAATAGTCAAATTAATGTGCAAAATAGGAAGCCTTTCCTTGAATTTAGATTGTCTTGTTCTTTAGCTACAGCTCTCAGATGTGCATATGCCCATTTCTTACTGAAGATTCTTACGGGCTCCCTTTTTTAACCCTTGCACTCTATCTAGCTGTCACTATCCTAGTCTTGGTGCTTCACAAGCCTGTGCATCCTCCCAGAAATCTTCCAACCTGCTGCCAAAAATTGATGAGGTTCCATTGGCTGCATGCCGTGTTCTCCATTTCAGTGGCGTAGAGGACCTCAGACAGGAAGGGACTTGTTGCAGCAAATGGTCAGCTATTCCTGCTTTCATAAGGGGAGAGTTGTTGCCAAGGGAAAGGGTAGCCGGAAGGCTAGAGGAAACAGAACACTACAATGGCATGTCTCTACTCCCAAGTATGTCTCTTCTATCTTGTTATGGGAAAAGAAAATAACAGGAAAGAGGATGTGGAAAATAAAAAGTCCCACTGGGGAAAAAGAAAAAAGGTTAAGGTTGAGGGGAGCAGGAGGAAGTAGGTGATGGAAGGCCCAAAGATGGGTCTGCAAATCAGGTACAAAGGGCTTGTGGTTATGTAGAGGAGGGCAAAAAAAATAATAGGATGAGAACGAGAAAGGGAGGATGGTGGGAGTATGGAAAAATTATGACAGAACTAGGCAAAATCAGATAAAGAAAAATAAGAAGAAAAAGACAACAGGAGCTAAGAGCTTTTGGCTTTATAAAATAAAACATTTTTGAAAGAAAAATGTAACTAATCCAAATGGGAGTGGACAAAATAATAGATGGAGAAGTGCCAAATCTAATGAAAAACAGAGGGGAAGAAGGAAAATGGAAAAATGGAGTGAAAAGGAGAGGAGGAGGGGAAAACACCCTACAAATGTACTTCTTTTTTCCAGTTCCTGTGTTTTGTGATATGTCTTTGGGAAAACAGTTTATTTTGATAAAAGAATTTAAGTGTAATGATGGCACATCCTCTGCTTTTCTTCATTGATCCTGTTACTGTGCTAGGGCTACACCAGTGGTCTTTAAAAATGGTCTTTGATCATGCACTTCTATCAGTAGAACATTTTTGAGCATACACTCCTAATAAATGTATATTTATTTATTTATAAATTGTGTACATGTACTATTGCACAAATATATAATATACATTATAAAACATACACAAAAATAGAAATTTAAAAAATGAGATAAAGATGAAACAAGCACTGTTTTATTTTATTTTACTTTATTTTATTTATTAATGGTAAAATACATATATACATGCATCCCAGTGGATTTCTTGCATATACCCTAGGGTGTACTCCATTCCCTGCCACACACACACACTTTGCAGACCATGGGCTAAACTCTAACGCAATCTCTAAAGCTTTGTGATGAGCTCTGTCCAAAGTTATTGCTAACATTTCGGATGGCCTTGGTGGTATCACAGGGTGCAGAGCTGTCTCAGCACTTTGTGGCAGTGGAATCTGAGTGTTTCCAGTACTGCACAGGAACAGATCCTGATATACCTAGTTAGGACAGTCAAAATCAAAAATATGATCATTTAGTCTGACTACAGTTGAATTTACTAGGTCCTGGTCATCTTATTTTTACCAGCTACAGGGATTAAAATCACAGTTTTCAAAAAATATGCATGTTACTGAAGGCAGTGGCCATGACTTTAGAAGTTTCTGGTCCTGGTACAACAAATTAGACCTGAAACTGGTTGCTAAAGATATTGAAAATTTTATTCTATTTAAAGTCTATTATATTTTTCTAAGATTCTTCTCGAAGTAGGATCAGTAAAGTGAATTGTGTAAGTCCTTTGAATTAGACCTGCAATCATGCTTTTAGTTGCACAGATAAGATTAATTAACTGCTTTAGGAATAACTTTATGTATATGTGTTGACTCTAAATTTTTGAATGTATTTAATGTAACACATTAACGTGACATTCAAAACATCAGTAATGAATCATACTGGGCTTTCTTGAGAAGGGTAAGATCTCCAAACACCTCCTTTCATTTTGTCATCTTCCCACGTGCTTTCTTGTGGAAATTCATATAACAAAGGTTATTGGAAAGTAACAGCTGGAAGAAGATAAGCATAGACTTATATTTGAAAGAATATTTCTTTATTTCTGTTCAACAACAGCTACATTTAATGTTTATAAAATTCATTTTCTTATGCCTAGAAGAAGCAATTTCAAGGAGTAACAAAAGGCAAATGTTGATAGTGAAACAAAAGCATGCTAAACCAGTTGTTATTTAAAGGTATTTTTAGATTAGATTACAACTGAACGGTTTCTAACTTTATGCCATCTGCTGACATATGCCTAAATTACCAAACATTAATATACATTTCACATGTTAGTCTGAAGAATCTTTTTTACAGGCAGATTAGCTGATAAAGTCTTCACTTCAGTGGAAAGGTTTGAGTGCTGTAGGAACGTAGGAATTTAGGCTAGCACAAAACCTGGCATGTGGTATTAGCCTCTTTAGATGAAATTATACTTGTATTTCAAACAGGTGCTTGCAGTTTAGTGGGGTTTTTTTCTGATTTCCTTGTCATTTTACATACTTTTTTGAAAGAGTCTATCAATGTTATTGACTGTCCTTGTTAATGACTTAAGGACTAGAATGGGTAGATCCCAAAAAGATGTGTTTAATCTTCCTGGGCTTGATCCTTTCTGCTGAGAATATCAAGTAAGACAACAATTGTTACAAAACAGACACTGAGTTGCGTAGAATTGGACTGAGAAGATTGCTTGTCTTCAGTGTGCTTCCCCATAGTGGCATTAGGCAATTCCTCTACACTTTGTTTTAAACTCACTTTATAAATTCAAATCCATCATTCTTTTCATCTGCTGGAGTACTGGCTGAAGCTGACTCAAAGATAAAAGAGTCTGTATCCTGTTAGCTGTCTGCTACCCTTCAAGTAGTATTTAATGACTGTACTGTTTGTGAGACAATACTGGCGGAATGATAGGTAGACAATACTGCATTGTGAAATAAAAATGATATTATCAATGAGATAATTAAAAAAAATAATCCTATAGAACTGTGTGTAGATAGTGTGCCTGGAATTTAGTTCCAAATAGAATGCATTCTGTAAAGTTTTATAAGAGTTCTGTCTCCCTGAGGATGTTTATGAGTCTTTTCAACAAGGAAGAACTAGTGAACTCAAGCCCATCCCAATCCGGTATATTAAAAGCATATGTTGGGCCACAAAAAGTCCTGAGTTTATCCTTCTCCCTCAAGACAAACTAACTCAGGCCTGGTACTTTCGATTTAGTTCCTGTGTTTTGAACCTGCAAAGGACACACAAGTTATATTACCAAGCTCCAGCTTCAAAACAGAGGCTAAAAGTTCTTCATTTTTAAAAGATAGCTTAGATTCTGAAGTAAACATAGCATTCTAGAGATAATAGAGTCTAAAGACTGTAAGACACACATTTAATTAAACTTCAAGCTAATGAAAGAGGTATGGTAGCTGACACACCACACGTGCTTGAGTTTGCCCTTTTCCTTATCTGTTGCTACCTGCAGGACCTATTCTGAGATTCTGCATGCTGAGGCTTGAAGGGTCAAACACAGGTGCCTGAGGTCGTAACTGTTCCATGCTTTGGAGTGTGTGACAGGGGAGATCACAGCTTTGGCTTCTGTAATTCCATAACTTCTCTGAGTTTAGGCCATTTGTAATCCATAAGAGATCTCAGTGTTGCCACTGGAAGATTAAGTATGTTGCTAAGTGCAAGCCAGAAATCAAATGTACTGGTCTCATGCTCTATTTTTGCCTGGTCCATAGTAAGGCACAGCTTTTCCATTGCTAGTATTATCTAAGTCACAGAGTGGTTGGGGTTGGAGGGGACCTCTGGAGATCATCTAGGCCAACCCCCTGCTAAAGCAGCTTCACCCAGAGCAGGTTGCACAGAGTTGCCTGCAGGTGGGTTTTGAATGTCTCCAGAGAAGGAGGCTGCCCAGCCTCTCTGGGCAGCCTGTCCCAGGGCTCTGTCACCCTCGAGGTAAACAAGTTCTTCCTCACGTTCACATGGAAATTCCTGTGTTGCAGTTTGTGCCCGCTGCCCCTTGTCCTGTCACTGGGCACCAGGAAAAGAGCCTGGCCCCGTCCCCCTGACACTCGGCCTGAAGATACCTGTATGCACGATGAGATCCCCTCTCAGCCTTCTCCAGGCTGCACCGGCCCATCTCTCTCGGCCTTCCCTCGTGAGGGAGATGCTCCAGCCCCCTCACCCCCTTGGCAGCCCCCCGCTGGCCCCTCTCCAGTCGCTCCCTGTCTCTCCTGAACTGGGGAGCCCAGCGCTGGGCACAGCACTCCAGGTGCGGCCGCAGCAGGGCAGAGCAGAGGGGCAGGACACCCCCCGCACCCGCTGGCCACGCTCCTCCTGATGCAGCCCGCGCTGGCAGCGGCCTTCTTGCCCACCAGGGCACACTGCTGGCCCACGGGCCACTCGGTGTCCTCCAGGCCTCCCAGGCCCTTCCCCGCAGAGCTGCCTGCCAGCAGGTCAGCCCCAGCCCGTGCTGGTGCGTGGGGTCGCTCCCCCCCGGCGCAGGACCCTACCCCTGCCTTTGCTGAGCTTCATGACGCCCCCCCTGCCCCACTGCCCAGCCTGCCCGGGCCCCGCCGAACGGCAGCGCAGCCCCCGGGGTATCAGCCGCCCTCCCAGCGCTGTACCACCAGCAAACTCGCTGCGGGCACGCTCTGCCCCTTCACCCAGGGCGCTGGGGGGTGGGCTGAGCAGGACGGGACCCGGTGCTGAGCCCCGGGGCACAGCGCTGGCTGCGGGCCCCCAGCTGGGCTGCGCCGCTGGTCACAGCCCTCTGGGCTCTGCCATCAGCCAGGTCTCAGCCCACCTCCCTGCCCACGCGCCCAGCCCACCCGGCCTGCGCTCACCTGGGGCGGCTGTGGGAGACAACAGTCCCTGTCACTAGCCAAATTTTCAAATGTTTCCTCAATGACAAAGGCAGACAGCTAAAAGCTTTCTCTTTCTTACTTTGTCAATAAAGTGCCAACCTTTTCATATGTATTTGACAACACCAGAAATTTCACAGGAGGCCTGTTCCTTTCTTTGAACTACTATTGAGCTAGATCTTAAGTTAGAGAATTATTTAAGATCTAAACAGACTCGTCAGGTGAATGCCATTTTTGTTTCACTTGGACTTCAACATGGTCAAGGAGTAAGAATGCATTGGAGAAGATGACAATTCCTAGACTTTGCTCAGGAACTGGAACAAACGGAAACTTAGGCTGAAGGCCTAAGGCTCCTGTAAACATTCATTTACTGTGCCCAGCGCTGGGCTCCCCAGATCAGGAGAGACAGGGAGCGACTGGAGAGGGGCCAGCGGGGGGCTGCCAAGGGGGTGAGGGGGCTGGAGCATCTCCCTCATGAGGGAAGGCCGAGAGAGATGGGCCGGTGCAGCCTGGAGAAGGCTGAGAGGGGATCTCATCGTGCATACAGGTATCTTCAGGCCGAGTGTCAGGGGGACGGGGCCAGGCTCTTTTCCTGGTGCCCAGTGACAGGACAAGGGGCAGCGGGCACAAACTGCAACACAGGAATTTCCATGTGAACGTGAGGAAGAACTTGTTTACCTCGAGGGTGACAGAGCCCTGGGACAGGCTGCCCAGAGAGGCTGTGCAGTCTCCTTCTCTGGAGACATTCAAAACCCACCTGCAGGCAACTCTGTGCAACCTGCTCTGGGTGAAGCTGCTTTAGCAGGGGGTTGGCCTAGATGACCTCCAGAGGTTCCTTCCAGCCCTGACCATTCTGTGATTCTGTAACATTGGGTATACCAGGATGGAAATTAAATTCTTTTAAAGGGAGGAAGAAACCACATTCTCCAGGCAAGCAATTCCAAATAAGCAAGTACCTCTTCCATTCCAGGTTTGGATTGGAATATGGCAGTAACCAACAGTAATGGGGAGTTATTAGCCATACTAACTTTTTTTTTTTTCAGTCAGGACTATAGTAATTACTAATATTTAGTTTACAATGTGATTACTAAGCTTCAGGATTAGCATCCATGAGACATATGGACCATTCACTTCTCAGGTCTTTTGTTGTGCAGCGACCTCTGTCATTAAGAAGTTGATATACAATGCCTATTTTGAAAGCTAATTCTATAGCTGCAGGCTTACCAAGGCAGATAACTAAGATTGCTTGAATATATTTGTATAGTATCTCACAAGAAACTTAAGGACACTGAATTTCAAATAATCAAATAAAACAGAATCCCTTTTTGGGGGGATGAGAGAGGAGTGATAAACTGAAGCTTAAACTTTGGAGACCAAGGGAACCCATAAATTTCAAAAAAAGAGGTCACTACTAGCAAATAATCCTTTAGACTTATATCTAGCAACGTCACTGAGTATTTGCTATACAGGATACATAGATAGATCAGGTAGTACTGCTTTAAATTTAATGATTAAGAGGTCTGAAATAACAGTATGCAAAGACATTTGTCTCTATTACTTCATTTGAATTAATTATCTCTACATCAAGTAAATGTTTTGCATTGAGGAAGATGTTTTAGAAGTGAAAGTTGTTTGTGTACTGACTGGCTTTCAGACAAAAAAAGTGTTTTCTTTCCCTGATTACCTGTGACACACAATACAATTTGTGAAGCTGACTAGAAGTAAGCTGTTTTCAAAAGTGCAAAATAAACAGGGAAAAACCTTTTAAAAATTCTTTCAATTAAAATGACGCACCACAAAGATGAAACTACTATATAATTGTGGGGGTTGACCTTGGCTGGCAACCAGATGCCTACCCAGCCACTCTCACTCCCCCTACTTAACAGGACAGGGGGAGAAAATACAGCAAAATGCTTGTTCATCAAGATAAGGACAAGGAGAGCACTTAGCAGTTACCATCATGGGCAAAACTCAGCTTGGGGAAATTTATTGCCAATCAAAGTAGTGTAATGAGAAATAAAACCAAATCTTAAACAACCTTCCCCCCACTCCTCCCTTCTTCCTTCCTGGGTTCAACTTCACTCCAAAATTCTCCACCTCCTCCCCCCAAGCAGCACAGGGGGACAGGGAACGGGGGTTGTGGTCAGTTCATTGTATGACTCTGCTACTCCTTCCTCTTCATACTGTTCCCCTGCCCCAGCGTGGGGTTCCTCCCATGGGAGACAACCCTCCATGAACTTCTAAAGTGTGGGTTCTTCCCACAGGCTGCAGTTCTTCATGAACTGCTTCAGTGTGGATCTTTTCCACAGGGTGCAGTCCTTCAGGAACAGACTGCTCCAGTGTGGGTCCACCACAGGCTGATGGGTCCTGCCAGAAAACCTGCTCCAGTGCAGGCTTCTCTCCATAAGGCCACAGGCCCTGCCAGGAGCCTGCTCCAGCACAGGCTTCCCACTGGGTCACAGCTTCCTTTGGGCATCCACCTGCTCCAGCTTGGGGTCCTCCATGGGCTGCAGGTGGGGATCTGCTCCACTGTAGACCTCCATGGGTTGCAGGGGCACAGCCTGCCTCACCGTGGGCTTCACCACGGGCTACAGGGGGATCTGCTCTGGCACCTGGAGCCCCTCCTGCCCCTCCGTCTGCACTGACCTCGGTGTCTGCACAGTTGCCTCTCTCACATGGTCTCACTCCTCTTGTCCAGCTGCTGTTGTACAGCAGTTTTTTCCTCTTCTTAAGCACTTAATCACAGAGGCAGTACCACTTGCCAATGGGCTCAGCCTTGGCCAGTGGCTGATCTGTCTTGGAGCTGGCTGGCACTGGCTGTGTCAGATATGGGGGAAGTTTCTGGCATCTTCACACAGAAGCCACTCCTGTAGCCCCCCTGCTACCAAAACCTCACTACACAAACTCAATACAATAGTAGACATGTAGAATTTGGTTTTCATCTCCTGAAAGGTGTATGCATTGAAACAGTCATGTCAAAAGTGTTAGACATTAGATAATTGAAATGAAGTAAAATAACAAACGTCCTGATAATCTCTAATAAATGATCCTTCATGCATAGCAAGAGATTTGACCTAAAATCATGCATAGCTGTGGGAAACAACAGTATCCCACTTCTTTGCCTTTTTGGTTAGCAGGACTGTGAACATCTAAGGTTTCACATTCCAATTGCTGAGTGTTTCAAGGGAAGGACACAAATTTTCCCAGTCTCAGACAGGTTCTTGTTCTGATCAGTCCTGCTCATGAGCACCTCCTTTTCTGAAAGTATAAGTAGCTCACATCATACACAGTTAATATATATTTACTCAACTCAACTCCTTTGTTCTTAATTCCCCGGGATTAGAGTGTGAATCTGGTTCATGTACAGGTGGAGATTTAGTCCAAAGCCTGCATGAAGCTCATCCCAGCAGCAGAGGCCAATAAGAAACTGCTTTATTACTTAGGCCTCGCCTGAATTTTAGTCTGAACCCATGGAAAGTTCTAATTATTGTAGCAGCTCTGCACCATTGGTGATTCCTTATGCCTGTAAACAATGTCATGTATGGAAGGAAACACCATGCTTAGTGGAAAAAGTTGGCCAAACGAGCCTTGTAGACAGGCTGTAAATGTAAATGTAAATGTAAATGTAAACATAAAGCCAGCAGGACCTTTTTCTGTTCAATGTTAGTTCCTGCGCAGTCATTACCTCTGATTTTCTAAAGGTTTGGTTGTGTGGGTTTTTTTTGTAGAACCCCAATTGTAGCATCATTCTTCCCAGGGCTTGACTTCAGTTACAGCTGTTTTCCATCTCCATGAAGTCTGTGCTCTGCCTAATTCAGACATGGAGAAAATTACTTTGACAGACATTATGCTATCTGTATGCTCAGCTTGAAGTTTCAGTTGAGCAATCATTGTCTAAGAAATCCTTTCTGACTGAATTTTGGACGCATTATGTACAAAAATGAAGTATGTTCCCAGCTGTAGTCTTTTGTGTTTTGTGTTTGGGTTTTTTTTTTTTTTTTCTCTTGCTCCATGGAATTTTGTGGAGGTAAGACTTGACTATCAAATGTTGGTGTCCGTCCAACTTGTACATCTGGCTTGCTTTGTAAATGTGTTTCTACTGCAGTAAAATAGGCAATAGGGGAAGGGAGTGAAACTAAAAAGCAAGAGAGAAACAATAGGTTGGTAGCAAGAGGACTTGAAGGAAAACTAAGGGGTCAGCAGAGAAGAACTTTCCTGATCTAGTGGTATCTAACCTTAAGTGTATGAAGAATGGCAAACTTGCACTGAGAACACTGTCTTGCCAAGCATGTTATATGCTTTATTAGGTATTTTCTCCCTCAGTAGTTATCTAAAATCAAATAACTATGTTTGAGGAGACAACAGGGAAATGGTGTTCTATTTTCTTAAAAGAGATGGTGTGTTGCAAAGTTTCATCATTTTTGCATTGTTCCTATTTTGTAACTGACAAAGAATAGGAACATGGAATTAATCTGAAGGCAGTTCCTTCTTAACGTACCAATCTGACTGTAGTACCATATGGTACTTAGAAGCTGTTAGGAAATCTTAAATAAAGTTTATGCACACAATTACAGGGTCTAAACAGTTACTGTTCAGAAATAAGGTCTTGGCATTACAACAAATACTATTAAGCAAACCAGCTCAATATTCAGTGGTAACCAACAAAGCGAGAAGACTTTAGAGATGATTTGGAGAAAGAAGAGAATGAAAAGAAAGCAGTTTTTTTAACCCAAGTTGCTCATATTCTGGAGCCTGCTGCAATTCTGGTTCTGTAACCTTTAAAAAAAAAGTGCAGCAAAATTGGCAAAAGAGCAATAAGGATGGTGAGATATGAAACAGCTTCCTTGTAAGGGACAAATAAATATATTATGTTAATATGTTTAGGTTGGAAAAGAGATGAGTATGGGAGAATGTGATGGAGTGGCATGGAGAAGGTGAATAAGGAATGACTGTTTCTCTCAACAGAAGAACAATGGAGTATCATATGAAATGAGTAAGTGGAAGCTCCAAACCCAACAGAAAGAGGTATTTCTTCTTAAAAGAAGCAGTTTTGCTGCAGAACTCCTTGTCACAGAATATCATGCATGCTAGGAATTTAGGTGAGTTCAGAATGCAAGAGATTATTTCAACAGAAGCTGGTGAAAATAAGTATATCAACAGTGACACAGAGCTTGCAAATCATTGGATGACAGGGAAATAGTCCACCAAGTGTTAATGTATGTTTACTTAACATTTCTTTTTATGCTTTTGTAATCTCTTGCCATCAGCTACCGTTGGAAACAGGCTAATTTGCTATATGAACCTCTGCTCTGGTAGGGAGTTCTATTTTAAGATCACTTTACATTTTTTTAAAGAAATGGATCTGCAAAGCCAGTAATGGTCATTGTGCTTTTACCTCAAGCTCCTGTTTTAGGACCTGACTTTAAAAAAGTGGTGTTTTAGGATTATTGAATATCTCAACCTGAACTTCCAGTTGTTTAAGGTGATACATGTTCTGCAGCACTGCAAATGTACTCTGAGAATCAAAGGATTAATTTCTGATAGGCAAACAAAGACTTCTTTTCACATTTGGCTGTCACTCATATGAGACACTTCAATTCCTGTTTTTTCTTTTTTGTGAAAAACGAAAGGTCAGGATGATATCCTATGCAGGGAACCCAACAGATAACTTTTCCTGTAACAGTGATTAGCCTTTGTATTTGTTCTTCCCCAAAAGGAAAAAGGTTCAGTCAGCCATTTGGTGACACACTGTGCTGACAGAAAACTGAAAATTTACTGGAAACAACCCCCTTCAGTTTAACATATGCATATGACTGCTTTGGTACAAAAAAAGGTGAGCAAAATTACTACCTTATTCTACAATATTATTTAAAATTGTGTCAAATGTATTTTCACTGAATTTTAGAGAAGTTTTTATAAGAGCATAATTTTAGAGGCTTTGGTCTGACTGTATGTCAGAGTTGAGAGCCCAAAGCTTTATACAGAGATTTGCATTAGCAAATCATCTTGTGCAAGAAATGTGTGTTGCAGTGCTTGATGGAAAGTTCTTTTTCAAACTTGGATGTAATGCCACAGAAATGAACCTTACCTTAGAGTTCTAAGGTTGCAACTTATCTCTTACCTTCTCAAGGACACAAAATTTATTCCTACCTGTGTGTTTCTTCTCAGAGGTTAGTGAGTTACCAGCAAATACAGGCTTTCAGCACGTTCCCCATCTGCTTTTGGCAACAATTTAGAAGCATTATAGCTTTGTTCTTTTTCCAGATGTATTTATTGATGCTTTTTCATTATGTAATATTCCTCAGCATTTCTACTCGTGGAAATATTTATATTGTCTCTTTAATCATTATGTAATAAACAACCAAAAAAGAGCACTTTAAAATGCATTTCTCTACAGTGGAAGTAAGACTCTCTATCTTTCTGCAAGATTAAAATGACACAATTTTGTCATGTATCTGGTTTACTTGTATAGATCTTCTAATATGAATGCAGATCAGAAATCTGTGGGTTTATCTCTGCTTTTCTTGTACATTTCAGAGTCTTAACCAGAGCCATTCTCTGTTAAGATAAAAGTAAAGAGCAAAAGCTTCAGGACATAAATTTATTGCATAGAAATATTATGTGCATAATTTAAAAGTGATTACACCAAGCACATGAGATGAAGGACAAATGGTCATAGTATTCCAAATAGTCTCAACTAAAGACTGGCAAGCAATTTGTAGGAAATGATATATTTAACAATTTTCAGTCTGCTTTATGGATTGTGGAATGTCTCATATCTGTTGTATATCAAAAATTTCTCACAGATATGTAAAGTCTGTAGACTGTGGCTTTTAACTTATGAGTATATCGCTGCAAACCCAACTCTCATGGGACTGACTAGCCTAACAATTTATATGGTTAGGTGTTTTTTATGTTTCTTGACTAAACAAGCAGGTAGAACCAATAGTCGTTACGGTTATATTTCTAGTAGCTCATTTAGCAATCAGTTTCCATCAATATTTCCCTTAAATGCAAGGCAAATTTACTATTACAGTTTGCTAGTAAAATTGTCATAAATGTAAACCCAATGCAAATTAAAATAAATATAGAAGTGACTTGGAAGGTTGATACCTTTCAAGGGAAGGCCTTCCAAGGAAAAAGTGTTTAAATACAGAAGACAATCACAATCACGTTTTAAATAACATTGAACTAAAATATAAACAGAATGAGAAAATATTATTTGTGTTTCTTTATGTGAGTGGATGGATTTTTTTGGTAGGGAATTGTGACTTTTATTCAGATTATATTAAAAATTAATGCAGTATGAATTTGTTACATTTTGTCTTTCATCAAACTGCACTTTAGGAGAAGTATAAAAGGCAAAATACAGCTTCCTTGTACCCATATTTGCATTGTGGTTTGTTTTATTTTATTTTTTTCTTTTTATTTTTATCTGTTTTCTGCTCCCCTTCATGTTTTCCATCTATGTATATCCTGTTCCTCAGTTATCCCATGATACTTGCTCTTCATGTTTATTTTCAACTACCCTTTTAAAAACCCAGTTACAACCTTTAGTGCACTCTATACTCGCTTCATTAAGAGGAATATTGAAATTATTTTGCTGATTCACTGTCAGTGTCTGATTACAAAGAAGAAAATCTAAAAGACACACACAAATACATTTATTTCTGTTGTTGAGTTTCAACAGTATCTCATTTTTATATGACCCAGAATCTTGAAATTCTGACATGTTTCTCCACTGTAAAATTTTTGGTAACAAAGTGAAGGGTGAGAATAAATGTAGGACTTAGGCAGAACTCAGTAAGGGGTCATTAGGGGAAGCTTGAGGGAAGTTGGTGAAATCCTTGAAGCAGTCAGAGCAGATACTGGAGTGTTGAGGCCACATGTCTCCTGTCAGCAATCGCTGCTGTAGGGGACAGTCATTGTCACTAATTTAAAAGACTATTTGTATACAACAGGTAAGGACTGAACCCAGACTTCCGAACTCCTGTATCAATGCATTTGCCACACAACACAGTTGTGCTTTTTTTAAGATGAATTCTCTAATTATTTTCTTCACACTTTTTTATAGACCTGCAATAACAAAATCAAGTGTATATGGGTTTGTTTTGACACACATAAAGAAAAATGACATGATCGTTCAATGGGCAAGGGAAAACAGTACACCGAAACTGTTCTCTGCTAAAACTTGCTTACAAATTATTTCTACATTCCCTCAGGATGCATTTTAAACTCTTGCCTTCTCCTTTAAACTGTTGCTATATTTTGTTAACTGCTGTTAACTTTGGTTGAAGCACATTACGTGCTGTTACCAAAAGCAAACCTCCCCTCAGCCTAGGCAGCCTTCGTATTACTTCAGGAATTTAACTTTTTTTTTGTTACTCAATGCATTAGACTCCCAGAAAGATAATTAAAAATCCATGTGTTTAGTATGATAATTTTAAACACAGCTACTATATGGAAAAGGTATTACCACCGAGTACCTGGGACATATGCCAGAACGGCTGAAATAAGGAAAGAAATATGTATGATTGCTCTCTTACCTCATTTGACCAACAGTAAGATTTTCTAAATCACAAGGATCTGGATGGAAATTCAGAGAATAGAACTTAATTTTAAGTAGTAACTGGATATACATGTCAATGTTGCTCACCCCCTCCATCTCCTAGTACCTCTTTTTGTTCAGGACAAAGTTGGCTTCCTTCTCGCTTACTTTGAAATCACCAGACCGTAATGACTGCATCAATGACCACTTTCAAGTCTATCTTTTGCTATTTTAAAGCTTTGGGTTATACACTTGGCCAAGGTTTTTTCTACCGAAACCCAAAGCATTGTGATAAAAGAAACCATACCAGATGGAAATGTAATTCTCTAGTGTGTCATTTGAACTTGATACAGACAACGCAAATACTCAGGTAATCTTGAAGTCCAATCTTGCACATGGTTACAGGGTTTAGGGATTGTTTTATTCAAATTTATCCATCACACTACAAAATTATAGTTGTTGGGTGATAATTGCATTCTATAAGAGATTCAGTGTTTTTACCGCTGATAGGCATTTGTGATTTGCCTAAGACTAAAAAGTCTGTGTTGTGCATGTTGTCTAAATGTCATGGTTTAACCCCAGCCAGCGACTGAGCCCCACATAGCCGCTCACACACACACACACACGCACACGCACACGTGCACATGCACACACACGCACGCATGCACACAGACACACACACTGGCATGGAGGAGAGGATTGGAAGAGAAATGTGAGAAAACTCGTGGCTTGAGTTAAAGACAGTTTAATAGGGTAAGTAAAAGCCATGTACGCAAGCAAAGCAAAGCAAAGCAAAGAATTCATTCACCACTTCCCACCAGCAGGCAGGTGCTCAGCCATCTCCAGGACAGCAGGCTCCATCACATGAAACAGTTACTTGGGAAGACAAATGCCTCCTTCTTCTTCCCCCAGCTTACACGTACTCAGCATGCTCTCCCGTCGTATGGAATATCTCTCTGGCCAGTTCGGGTCAGCTGTTCTGGCTGTGTTGCCTCCCAATTTCTTGTGCCACTCCAGCCTGCTCACTGGCAGGGCCCAAGAAACTGGGAAGTCCTTGACTTGGTAGAAACATTACCCAGCAACAACCAAAAACATCCCTGTGCCATCAACATGGTTCTCACATGAGATCCAAAACACAGCACAGCACCAACCACTAAGAAGAAAATTGAACTCTGTCCCAGCTGAAACCAGGACACTAAAATACACAGGTGCACACACATACACACGCACACACATGCATACATATATAATACAATATATTTAGCTTCAAAATACTTGATGTAGAAGTGTTTCAACTTTATGCTCCCATATAGTAGTACTAGCAAACATCTACCCAGGTATCACTGAAATGTGCTCTTTGCAGGCTTGCGACTGAGAATGTTGATCAGCAGTCTGTGTTTCTCAATTCTGCATACAAGTATATAAAAAGTAAATACTTTCTGCTCCTGGACTCTGTCTTTCCAGTACATAAGCAGTGCTTTGCATTACTGAAAAACAGAAGTATTTGAAGAGTAACGTATTTGAAGAATTTAGTTCTCCTATTTAATGAGATCAGAAAACATATCCATCTGGCAAAATCACCTTTACAGATATTTTTTGTGGAAGTACTGCATGAAGTAAAAATAATCTCTCAAAGGAGAGGAAAGGCTTGACCCCAAATAATTTATGGAATACAGGGATCTTCACAAATTAAATTACATGAACATTTTGTTACAATTAGCATTCCTGAGTAATAATTCAGCACTATTTTTTGTACAGGATTATACAATGAAGGATAATTGAGTGTTTGATATTAAAAAAACAACTTGTGGAAGTTCAGACATATTAAATACAGTGCATGCAGTAAAAACAGGACACCTACTACATATTTGCTAGATTTTCACTGTAGACTAACACAATTTACCCATCCAAATAGACAATGAATTAATAATTGGACATGTGCATTTCATGGACTAACATAATATTACCTGTGTAAAATGGATGCCCAGTGCCATGCTGGCTTTTTATTTGGTTTTGGGTTTGGGTTGTTTTTGAACTGGGCATTTTTATTCGATGGAAATGTTTGAATTTCACATTAAACAAAGGCAAGCTACTTTCAATTTCATTTTTGCCGAAGTCGTTGGCAAATGTTAAATATTCAGTTTGCATGTGCATATGTTGAAATGAGGCAGATTTACAATCACACGTGTTAGAAGGATTGCACTCCTGGGGATTTAAAAAAAAAAAAATCAAGCTGAAGAAGAAGGCATAAAATCAGGGAGACATGATCAAAGTGAAGATCAAACTGCCTTATTCATACACCTAAGGGCTTCCTTCCCTGTGGTTTAGTGAGAAGGGCAAGTCAGAAACTGTCTCAAGCCCTTTGGTGTTTATGCAGACAATTCTCTGTTTTGAGTAAAAGTATCACTCTAAATCTCAGTCCAGAAAGCCTGACCTGAAGCTCAAGCTGTGCCGTGGAGCTGCAGCCACTGCCACCGCTTGAACTAGTGCAGCTGCTCTTTCCATCACTGTCCCGGCACACAGCAAGTGCTGCTCAGCGGTGCAGCGGTTTGCAGCTGTACTGCCCTGAATGCTGCAATCCTCCTGAAACACGGCGAGCGAAGGATCCCAGCGCATGACCGCCAAGATTTCAGACCAATCGAAGTTGATTTGCAGTTTATTACTTAGTCACTAGGTGTCTCCATACGCTGTAAGCAAACAGACTATGCTGACTGGTAAACAAAGAAGAAATCGCTGGAACTAAAACTAAAGTTCCGCGGGGCAATGTCTATAGGAATTTAAATGAGTTATCACTTCATTTCCAGTCTGGAATTTTCCCAAGGAAATAATAATGTTGGAAAACATTGGCTGTATTTCCCGAACCATGTCATTGAATGCTTCTCGAATCTGATCAGGGTGCTTTTTTTTTGCTTTTTTAAAAAATTTATTTATTTATTTCATTTATTTTTTTTAAATTTGTAATTACTTTGGCCCAACCTCGACGCACTGGAAACGGTGGGAGGTCCCAAACTTAAAAGTAGCCCGATGTCAGATCTACATCAAAGCTGACAGACAGCCTGGGAGGCTGAGGTGCCCTGGAGCTCCGGGTCCCCAGCAAGGTAAGTCCTAGAGTTTCACAGTGCCTCTGAGTTTCTAAACCAGATTGATCTTTGCTGTGCAACAGCTGCCGGCAGTAGTTCCTTGAAATTCAGAACATTTTTTGGCTTAGTTTGATTTTACTCCAAATCAGACTTAAAAAAAAAAATAATAATTTCCAGAAAGCAGAATCTGATTTTCCAGCCAGCTCTTTTCCCAGGTCGGAGACTGCCCGGGCTACGGCTTTTGTCAGTGACTTTATTCCCTTTCAGCCCGGCAAGCCTGCACGTGACGGCAGCCGCAAGGTACCTTTCTGTCTTTCACTCGTGTCGCCTCTCACGCTCGCGCCGTGTCGCTCCCCGGCGGCAGCGCCCCGCGCCCCTGTCCCTGCTCCCCCACAGCGCGCCCCTTCTGCATTGGCAGCACCTGTGCGCTCGTATTGCGGCATTTTCTTCATTTTTTGTTTTGTTTTGTTTTGTCGGACACGGGCATCCAACATTGCGCTCGGCACTTTAGCTGTAATTTAGTTATTTCCACGCCGCCCGCGGGACAGCCGTGGGCCAGGGCAGGCGCGCAACGCGACTCCGTACCTCCTCCCGGCCCCCAGCCCCGGCTGCTACCGGTGTGAGGCCCGGGGCCGCCGCCGCCCCCCGGGCCGGAGCCGCCCCAGCACCCCCACGGCCGTGCCGGGCCGGGCTGCGCGGCGCCAGGCGGAGCGCGGAGCGGGGCGGCCTCGCTCCTCCCCCGGCGCGGGGCGGGAGCGGCGGGAGGCGGGGCCGCGGCGCGGGGCGCAGGCGACTCCTTTCGGGGCCGCGGATCGTCGCCCCGGGGGGGTTGCGGCCGCTGCCAATTGCGTAAGGGCGGCAGCCGGGGTGGGGAGCGGCGGGAGGTGGCGAGCAGCCGGGCGGCCTCCCGCCGTGTCCGGGGCGGGGAGCGCCATGCCGCCGCCCTGAGCGCGCCGCCGCGCCGGGCCCAGGTGAGTGCGCGCCCGGCCGGGGCCGGCGTCGGGGCCGGGGAGCGGCGGGCGCCGCGGCGGGGCGGGACCGGCTGCCAGTGTGGGCGAGCCGCCGGGGCGCGGGCCGGCCTGCTGCAGCTGCCCGGCCGGCCGCTGCGGTACCGGCCTCTTTTGTTCCCGGGGCCGACGGAAGGGGGAAGGTGGGGGGGGGGGAGGGGAAGGGAGGGGAGGGGAAGGGAAGGGAAGGGAAGGGAGGGGAGGGAGCGGCGGTAGCCGGCAGCCCGTCGGGGAGGGCCGGCGACGGGCCCAGCCGCGGCTGCCCGGAGGAGCCGTCTGCCCCACCCGGGGCCGTGCGCCCCCGCCGGCAGGTGCGGGCTCCGCGCCGCTCCGCGGGGCCTGGCGGCAGGTGCCGTGGGGCGCGTTGGCCGCGCTCCATCGCCTTTGTGAGCGCCCCGAAATGGCGCTGGGAAGCGGGCTGTGCTCGGGCCATTTCCACGGCCGTAACTCCGCTGGGACCTGCCTTGACAAGCATCCCGGAGTGCCTGGGTTATTATGGTCTGCTTGTACTGTGCCTGCTTTACTTGCCCGAAGGCATGGAGGAAACAGGGTGGGAGCTGTGCGGCTCAGCCCTTCTCATAGAGGAGGGTGTGCGGTGATGAATGGCCAACAGTTGTGCTACGTTACAGCTTAGGGAGGTGTGTGTGCTGAAGAAGATACTACCCTTGTTTGTATTTTAAATGTGAACTAGTGGCATGGGTTCCTTAAAAGGGAAGAGATTCTATATTCCTGAATAGTTATAAAAACAAGATAGTGCCTGGGGCTTGACAAAGGGAATGCACTAAGGAAGATAAAGCAGTACTTCGGATCTGTGGGTGGTGGCATCAGTCAAGTTCTGATGAATCACAGCAGAAGCTTTCCAACAGTTCATCGACATTACTGATGTGAAATGGCCCACGGGTAGCAGTGGGGAGGAGGGGAGGTTCATCTTTGTTCTTAGGAGTCTGGCTCTCGGATGTCTTTGTCTGCACGGGTCCTGCGTGCCGCCTGCGCGGGTGTGCAATCTGCCAGATCAAGTTTGTTGGGCCTTGCGCCCTCTCCCTGCTATTGAGCATCCAGCAGAGTGTGTGCTGGGGGCTGCCCCTGAGCAAAGTGTCCAGAAGAATTAACGGTTCTGTGTAAATCACAGGTAATGCCCCCAGCTACAAAGGAATTCAAGGGATTCGGGCAGAAAAAAGAAAGGGGGGATGAAGGTTGGAGACTGGTGCTGTGAGGTCCTTGCTAAAGTGAGATCAGAACTGTCTTCTGAAATTTAGCACCTGATCTGAACAGTATTTGTGGCATGCATCTGTTTTGAGACATGGATAGATGTTTTTTTCCGTGTTGGACCCTTGGTTTTTTTAATCATGAACGTTAACACTTTAGCCGCCACAGTATTTTCTGGGGAAAGTGGTGGTGAAGGTTGGGTGGAAGCTTTTAACCTGTTCATCAGATGTGTTGCTAACTGGTGGAGACACTAAGCAGTAGAGGATGGTGACCCCTGTGTGGAAAACCTGTTGTTTCCAGCAGGCCCTGTAAAATCCACTAAAGGTTTCCCAGCTGTAACTGGTCCCATGACTGGAAGAAGTTACCATTTGGTGGCACAGTTCACTTTTCTTCCAAGTTGACAAACCAGGGGATGGGCTAAGGGGATAAAAAGGTGGTGTTTCCTCTTACAGTGTGAATTTACAAATAGGTACAGCACAAGGAGATCTAGGAACTCTCGGAGCCTGAAGAACAAACTGGGACTTTATCACTTATTTTACATCTTAATTTTTAAAATTTTTTATTTAAAACTCAGTTGATACATATCTAAATAGCTGGTATTTGAAAGGAGGTTAGGAGCTTTTGTTTCCTTGAGTAGTGAATGATAGGGTGCAGTGGGACACATGCTTTTCAGTCTGATTTAAATACGTCAAAACAACATTCTTATCGAAGATGGAAATAGATGCCTGTGTACCTTGCATATTCTGGATTTACAGATAAGTTATCAATTTCCTTTCAATACCAAGTACAGTGATTAACTTCCTTTACCATGTGTCCACCACGTTGCAGAAAAATCTTGAAAAACTGT